>NW_020449508.1:578819-651418 GCF_003343035.1 Apteryx rowi | reverse complement strand
CTGTGCGGATGTTATGGGAGACAGTGTCCAAAGCCTTACTCAAGTCAGGGGACACAACACCCTCTGCTCTCCCCTCATCTACCCAGCCAGGCATTCCATCAGAGAAGGCTATCAGATTTGTCAAACATGTCTTCCCCTTGGAGGAGAAATTGCTCAGTTATCTGAGCAACCATTAAAAGTTGCTCAGTAATCTGCAAAGTCTGTTACATGTGATAAATAATCTTCAAAGTGACATATTTTCATAGATATGCAGCCCTTGTTGTGAAACTTTAAAGAAAATCTTTTTCTCTCTTTGGTTATAGAGTTAGGGACATACTTATTAGTGTGAGTCAGTAGGCTTATACCAGAAATGAGTGTGAATCATAGCATTTTCCAACAGTCCAATAATAAAGACCTTATATAAAATAATGCCAAGAATGGCCTTTAAAATGATATATAAAAGTAAGTTAAGACAAAAGACCCACTGAAGATTTTACACTTTCTTGTTAATGTTAATCTTATTTACAAATTGTTGCTATAGAGACCAGAGAAACCAGATATTCTCTTTCTCTGGTACAGAAATGGCATCTTCGCATTTTACTGTAAAATCTCTTTTTGCAGTCTGGGGCTTTGAAGCTGCTTTGATGGAGGTGTTTTCAAAGAGAATGATAGCAGAAGGCATTTTCCCCATGGCGAAGGCACCTGTTTGTAACCTCTAACCTAGGCATCTGGGAAGGTTTAAACTGAAAGGAAAGAGACAGCAGGTATTATTTACTTCTGTTCATTTTTTGCTCCTTTGTGTATTCAGTTCAAATTGAAATTTGTATATATAATGCCAGAATGAGAGATTAGATCCTTCTCTGCACTCAAGAGAAGAGCTTTTTATTTGGGTAGAATCTTTACCAAAAGATTTTCTTATTGCTCAACATGAAACTTTGGGATGATTCACTGATGGAAAGCCTTTAACATCCAGAGAATCACAGAATAATTCAGATTGGACCTCAGAAGGTCTCTAGTCTATCTCCCTGCCCAAAGAGGGGCCAGCTCTGGGGTCAGACCAAGCTGCTCAGGGCTGGGTCTAGGTGGGTCTTGAAAGCCTCTGAGGATAGAGACAGCACAGCCTCGTGGGGCATCTGCTCCACTGCCTGACAGTTCTCATGGGGAAAAAGTTTCTCTTGTTGCAACTTGTGCCCATTGTTTCTCGCCCTCCTGCCATGCCCTGCTGTGAGGAGCCCGCCTCCGTCTCCTTGATGACCCCTCATAGGCACTGCGGGGCTGTCTGGTGCCCCTGAAGCCGTCACTTCCCCAGGCAAAGCATGCCCAGCTGCCCCAGCCTCTCCTCACTGGGCAAGTGCTCCAGTCCCAACAGCCTTGGGGGCCCTCCACTGAGCTTGCTCCAGTTTGTCCATGTCTTTCCTATACTGGGGGACCCGAAATTGGACACAGTACTCTAGAAGTGGCTTAAGTGCTGAGTAGGGGAGATAATCCCTTCCCTCAATCCACAGGCTGAAGTCCTGCTCATACAGCCCAGGGTGCTGCTAGCCTTCACCTCTGCCAAGGTGCACTACTGACACAGGTTGAGTTTGTTGTCCACCAGGGCCCTCCAATCCTTATCAGCAGAGCTGCTCTTCAGCTGGCATTCCTGGCCTATTAGCCAATATGTGAATATTTTTGTCCTCCCATGTTTTTCATTTCCCAGCTAACTCTGTACTCTCATTTTTTATCATGTCTTGCAATGTCAGTAAATAGCTTCTTTCAAACCCAAGGCCAATGGCCCAGAGTAATCTTTGTTTCTTCTTTCTTTTGAAGGTGAGCTATGTATTTCTGGGCTGCTTTAGGCCACAATGATTCAAAACAAAAGTTCTCTACTGAAGCTTTACTGTCTTTGCCATAATTTCTCCCTTACTTGCCTATCTAAAATATCTTATGGCAAGGCTTTTACTCATTTGAGGGTTATGCTCTATACAGTCATAATCTTCATCTGATCTATTCACTGAATTTACTTCCACCAGCACATTTTTTTTTAAGTAAGTGCTGCATTTATGAAGCTGGCTTGAGTTATTCAGCCTCTGTATGCATGTCACTGACTGAATGTCACTGTGATTTCCTTACAGACTGATTGACCAGATAGAGCTATGCTCCCTTGAGAAAGGAGAGATACTGTGAGCTTCTCAGAACAGCAGAGCTTGCAAGAGAGGCAAAGTATTCTCTTAGACCCAGCAGCTCCATGTCCCCCTTTCTTCACTGCTTGAATCACTGCATCAAAGCTGGGAAAGAAAGGTTTCTGTTCCTACTCACCTCAGTTCCCAAGCTCACATTCTTATTATGATATCTGTCTCAAAATGCAGAGCACGCTGTCTTTACCTTCTGTCATATGAGTTACGAGAATCTACAACCTCTTGTACAAACCTGAAGGAAGCCAGCACCTACTGACACTTTGTGCTGCTCTTCAGTAGGGACTGTACATGTGCCAGATTACCCAAAAAACTGTAAGATAAGCGCTTGTCATTGTTACTGTGTTTTGCATAGCAAGTCAATTGCATTGGCTATTTCTGAACCAAGGACTGGCATAGGTATCTGGATGGAAAGTCACCAGCATTCTAATACTGAGAGTCCAGTACTGGCRGTGAACCAGGTTTCAACATTTTTTGTTAATGACCTAAATGTTAGAGGAACAAATGCTTAACAGTAAATATTAACAAGTTCTTTACTTAAATGAAAACTTGTATGATATTGTTTCTTTTCACTGAGGGTAACCTTTACCACTCTCATGATAGGTCTATTCATTCAGAGATTTTTTAAACTGATGAAACTGAGAAAGGTGGCTCCAATTTCTCACTCTTCTCTCTCTTTGCTGGTGGAAATCTCCCCTCCTTTGTTCTCTTCCCACCCTTCTGTGATCAGTCAGAGTGATCCTCTGACTTTCCTAGTCTTCCCACTCTTTCAGGACAGGCTTGGGGAGCCCCTTCTCACAAAAGGAATGAGGGCTTATCCCTGCCGTTGGCCATACCATATATTTTCAAAAAATGTCTTATCTCTGTTCATCACCAGGTTGACCACCCAGTTCATCTTCTTTCTCCACCAGCTGAGGGGCATCTGAAAGAAGAGACTGAGAAGTGAGTTAGGAGTGTGGATTTGAAGAAAGGAAACAAAATGAAGAGATGCAGCCCCAAAAGTCACTCTCTCCCAAGATCTTACATTCCTAGCAGCCAGAAAACCTCTCTTCTTCCGTTAAAGGCTTCTTCTTAGGAAATGGCTGCTTCCCAAATACTTAATCTTCAAAAAGAGGGAGCAGTTATGCTGTTACTCCATGGCTTAGATTAAATTTTACTTATGCCCTTTGCTCTTCTTAGAGACTCCCAGAATCAAGTTTCCTTGATTTACGAAAAGCAATTAGGATATATCAACACAAAATGCCTTCCATCTATGGAAACTTTCATCTATGCATCAGACCTTTTGTAGCTTCTGACACTGCTGAAAACTCTCTGGGGTAAGAAGAGCAGAGAGGAAAACATAACTGGCTTTGTGATTCAGTCTTCAAGGAAAATGCTGAGAGGTGAAACAATAATTAGGTCTCTGCTATATTTTACAAGAGAACAAGTTTCTCTCCTATACCCATGAATGTCAGCTGAAAAGACCTTTCAAAGATGGCAATATGTCATGGTTCAGAGCAAAACAGAAGAAAAATGTATTCTTTTGGATTGAGAATGTCATAAAATGTTGGTTGGAATCTTTGGATTTGAAGACATTTGTTAGTTTTGCCACTTTGCTCCAAATGATGAAGGTGGGGAAGTGTTGCATTATGTAAGGCTTTGCGGTTTGGAACAGAAAAAGACAACAGAGTTCAGGAGTTTGCAGTGGGTTGTGGTTTGATTGATCACTATTTCTCTGTAGCACACATTAATGACTGTATTATTCCCATAAATTCTTCCTTTGACCTTTCTGAAGTATGGATAACACAATGACATGTGCATTTCTCACAGCTTTTGGACCAAGAATGGATTATATTTTACCCCTTGAGAGCCTGGGCTAGCTTTGCTCCAAATGTTTTTCTTTTATGTGCTAGCCTAAATCCTTTACTCTCCTGCCCTACAGAATCCATGTTTAATATTTGTCCTACAGGTGTAATATCATAAACATTTATACTGCATGTAAATGTTCAGGTATTTATTTTTTGATTGCATTATCTCATGAGCTCATAAATCTTTTTTAGTTAATTCTAAGCTTTATGAAGTTTTATTCATGGGCAGAGGGAAAAAAGGTCCATCTTAGATTCTGTGTACAAAAATCAATTTATTTGAAACTGCTATGAGGTTTGTTCTTAGGTTTTGTGCTAAAAGGCAACTTTAAATCAGTTTTAGTCATTTCATTCTGAAGAAAATATGCCTGTGAGCTCATGGCTTCCACAAATTGTGATATGCCTGATGGAAATGAGGGTATACTAAAAAATGATGGCACTATTGCTGTTGTAAACCACTGTTGCAAACACCAGTTCTCATCCAAATGGAACGTTTTATTGAACTGTTTTTCACACTTGCTGGATGAGATTTCAGAGTGATCTGTGGATGAAGCTACAGATTTCAGATTGAAAATAAAAGGAATTGTGTGGCTGCTTCCCCAGGCATCTCTGAAAMTCTCTAGTACTTCATCTATTCCCCCTCCCCCACAAAAAGATAACTGTGATGGTGAGAACCCAAGCAGTATTAAGTTTTCAGACCAATCTTACAGCAATCATAGTTTAGAAAGCAAATGAATTGCTTAACCRGTCAAAAATTGATCTATGCCAGGTAAGGCATCCTAGCAAAGAAATCATTAACCAAATCCAGCTTAATATGGGGATGCACGACCATGCTCTACACAGTGTCACTAAACCCTCAAAACTGCAGGAAGAAGGCTAGAATGGGTATTTGAAGTCTAAATCTTGTCCTTTCTCTTCTTGACTTCAGAAAGCAAGGAGGGAGAGAAAGAAATTGTCTGTGTAAGAGTCAGGTATCCAGCTGAGCATGGCTGGAGTGGTGGAGAAGCAATCACACATACTGTTGCAGTCAACAGGGAAGGGTGGGAATGCTGCAGGTCTGTAACTTCAAGACTGTGGCTATGCCTGTGCATCTACATTAACACGCTGCCAGATACACCCGAAAGCATTCACACAGCAAAGGCTTTGGGGCGGAGTGCCTGGGAGCTTGAGAGAGTACTGGTTAAACAGACCACTGCAAAAAAGCAGGGCGGTGCTCACCAGGCCGGGCAGGAGCTGGTTACCCAACTCAGCCTGTTGGTAGAATGCCTGCTGCAACGCTGCATCTGTTGGTGTGGCACACTGATCTCCAGACCATTTTCTTCTAGAAAACATGAACAACCAAGGCTGGAAAGTTTACTGTTAGTCTTTGATTTACTGATGATTGAAAGGTAGCTAATTTAGATTGTTCAGATATGAAGATACATTGGCCACACTAAAAGTTTACAGATGGTGACTCATCACATGTGGTAACAGGATGACTTTTGGTATTGCTCCGGTATCTTTCTTTAGTGCTATAAACAGCATCATGTAAAGTAGCCTAAGTAATGATACACAGAGCAGTTTTCTTATGAGGAACTTCAAATAAAAGAGGGACAGATCTTCAGATGGATCTGTAGCCAGATCTGGCAATAGTGCTGTTTACATCGGCTGAGAGCTTCACCCAGATTTTTGCGGAGGAATAACATCAGTGCTAAAAAAAAATCAAACATTATTAACCTTAGAAAAGGCCTCAGGAAAGTGTTGTGTTGCCAGCTGATGCCAGCTGTCAAGGGGACACTAGACCAAAAGTGGTAAATGATCTTTTTAGGGTTTTAGCAACAACAATGCTACTTTGATTTTGGTCCTTTAGTTAGAAAAGCAATGGTGAAAATAGTATTTTCAATGTTAAGCTTGAGTAATTCACTAATAGGGACAAACTAATGTACACAAATGTTGGAGATTTCCTGTTGGAATAAAAATGAAATCACAGAACTTTTAGCCTGAAATTAAATATACAATTAATTWTAGAGGTCTCTGATGTCACAAAATTAGTTTTGGTTTGTTTGATACAGAATTCTTTCAGGAAACCCCAAAGAGACAAGAAATATAAGGGGGGGGGGGTCACAAAGATTTCTGCCGTCTTGTGAACTCAGCTCTGGCCACAATATGACCTATATGATRAGGAGTGGCAGAAAACCATTTGTAGTATCCAAGAAAATGCTGGGAAGTCTTAAAATCTTTAAGGAGCTTGAGAGTTGTTGTGGTTTTACATTTTATTTTCAGACATGCATGGTAAATTTTACACAAGGTTGAGGATGGAAGCTGTATACAAGTTCAGATTATGCTGCCTAGTTTTAAGGAGCGTGAATTCAAATTTTATTGCAGATGTAACTATCTGAATATGTTGGGATTCAAGATACATCCATACTTGTAATGCTGGGCAGCAATCTAATAGTTTCAAGCATTAAAAGTGCAAAATGCAGAAGGATGATATGTGGAAAGAAGAGATTTGTTTCACTCGGTGACAAACTGACACTTAGAAGCTAAACCTCTCTGTGGGTTGACTTCTGATTTCTGCTAAATAAAAGCCATGATTCCAATTCTATACTACCAGTCTGTGGACAATAACTAAGAAATAAACAATGATTACACTTAATGAACAGACAATAACTATTTTTTGCCTAAAAGAAAGGCTTGTGACTCACAGATATCTTGGGCGCTTCCAGGATAGATAAATGCTGTAACTTTGTAATGACTGTAATGCTGTAATGACTCCTAAGGTGATTTGCTGCTGCAGCACACGCAATGGGACTGAGTTGAGACAATGAAGAGAAACTTAAGAAGGTGAAAAAATGAATCTTTGCCTTATTACAAGTCAATGTCCTGGAACATTTCTGATGTCTGTTGAACTTTCATGCTGAAATACAACATGTTGCATAGATAATTAATTCAAAGAAGATTAAGAACAGAAGAATCGATTGGTATTAGGGATAGGGAATACTTAAGAAAGAGAGAACTCTCAGTTTACATTGCTGAGTCTGGGAATAATAAAAGCAAGACTCTGTTACGGAACAAAATGTGGTGGGTTTAAGTTCTGCTTTTGGTTACTAAACACTGTAGGGCACTGATAAAAATTTTACAAATGCCAAAATAGGTAAGTGCATTATTCATAACAACCCCTTTAATAGCAGGCACAGAGCATCCTGGAAGATGGTGGCCGAAAACTTCCAGCATTCAAACTTCACCTACCAAGACCACTAAAATGAGATCGACTTAAAAATAATACGATTTTAAAAAGGAATAATTAGTGGTTATTTATATTTGCCTTATGATTTCTAAGCTTTTTGTGTTTTATGTTTCAAGTTTTTCCATACAATCCTGAGGGCCGAGCTAGAAAGTTCCTTACTTTAAATTAACATTGAAATTTTCATGTAATTAACTGTTTCCTGGAGATGACTAACTATCAGAAGACTTGGAATAAGCTCTCAAGAGTTGATCACACTGTCATACCTATGTGCAAGTGCCATTCATTGCTTAGGGATTCACTTAGTGATGGAATTTTAGGAGCATGGAAAGATATTCCTTAGAAGTCAAATTCAGTCAAAAGGAATTCAAATAGGAGAGAGGAATAGTGGTAACAACATAACATAAAGTCAGAGAGCTGCCAGCAATGCTGAGGACAATTAATTCATAGTGTGAATTAATTTGCTGTTTTGACTGTGTCAATAATTACCTGCAACAACCTCTGAACTACATTTTCCTGACTGAGATCTTCCTAATTTGATCTTCTAGCATGGTGGGGCCACTGCAGAAGGGAGTCTTGCATGTTTTAAAATGATTTAAGGATGCGCACCCTGAAAAAGTGTTTCCTTTAATGGCTGTTGTTATTATTAAATGCTGTTTTGGACATGTAAGTTTTGATGGAAGTTTCTGTTAAAAAAAAAGTTTTCAGGTTTTCCTTGAAAAAACCCTGAAAATTCTTTGCTGTTTACCAATGGGAGAGCATTCAGCATCTTTAGTAAATGGATTTTCAGTTTTTCAACTAAAATATAACATAATCAGCAAAAATACTATTGATTTTCCCACAAACTTGTGCAAACTAAAACCACAGGCTCTCCTTTAGGATGAAGTCAGACTTACAAAACTTTCACTGTCTCCTCGTATGTGGTGTATCAAAACCTAGACCAACTCAGATTTCCTGCATCAGATTCTTGCCTCACTTCAAATAACTGTAAAGCCCCAGGCTGCATTGTTATTTTTGCTATATTCTGAATCCAGTGGATCTTCTCCACCTCTGCATTGATATCAGATCACATTTGCTCTACACATCACATCAGAATTAGGCCCAGTGAAGCTTTGGATGGCATCTGTGGTAGGAGTCCTGGGAGACCAAGAGGTTCAGAGACCACGTAGGTATCTGTGTGCAGCCCAGCTCCAAACTGCTTCTGGCAGCTGGGGCAGGCATTGGGGTTTGCGTGATGAAATACAGGCGCATGACCTGGGAGAGAGCCACAGTTTACGCCAGTCCTCCTGCCTAGACTACAGAGGACCACGACGTCAGGATTTATTGGGGTGAATTCTGAGAGTCGCGTGTCATTCTGGCGGCATAATCCAGTAACTCCTCGATTAGAAATGAGAACATTTTGTGGGATGTGCTTATCAGAGAAACTGTGGGAAGAAAACACTTATCCTGGACAAATGCCTCTAAACAGCAAAGACAACAGAAGTACCTAGGGAAAGGATGGAAACAGTGGCAGCTCTCAGCACAGAAAGTGACTGCCGAGTCAAGGGAGAGGAATTTCATAGCTGAGGGACGTCCAAGATTGCCAGGATGAATTGCTCTGTTGAGGTGTCCATCTCTCTCCATCGACTGTAGAGGGAGCCTAGACAACCGTATTAGACGAGATGCCCGTCTTCTAGATGGCTAAAGTTAGGTGAAATGAGTGCCCTGCTTAGTGCATGCAGCCGCAAAAGAAGGCTAGCAGCTTTCCAATTGCCATGTTTGAAACCATGTTACGAGAGCAATGATCAGTGTGATTCTTGCCAGATTGCGGTGGTCAGGGTGACTGGCTGTCATATGGTATTATAGTGAATGAAGCATTTCATAGTTAGGAGGAAAAAAGGTAACTCAGTCATCAGAGTTTTGCATTCCAAACTTATGAACTGACTGTTTATGGTTATCCCAGCCTTTAAGATTTTAGAAATAATAGTTCATTCTCTTCTACGTATTATTTCTATTCTTAACTGTAAAAGGAAAATGGTTGCCTGCTCTCTTAGCTCACCATCATTTCTCAACTTTGAAATGTCCATTCCAGATGAGCCAGTCATTGAGGTAAGCTGAAATGAAGAAACTCTCCTCTTGGAACCTGCAGAAAAGACTAGCCCTGCCAAGAGCTGGTTTACTGTTTCAGCAAGGGCTGGGTTTTGGTGCTCAGACAGTGACTTCCTTAACTTCACCCACTTGACTTTAAAACAGCAGCAAACATACTTGCTTAAGGACTATTTAAAATTTTTAAATTTGATTAATTGTATATCGTATATGGGCTTAATATAGCTTAAAATAGGCTTAATATAGCTTGTGACAATTTCAAATTTAATTACAAACAGGTTGACTGATAAGAAGAAAAATCTGAGTAATTTAAATGCAATTAAAACAAAAATAAAGATTTTTTTTCCATATGTTTTTAAATCTATCTTGCTACCAGGCAGGAGATAACTTGTTTGTTCAAACTGTGGTCAGTTTACAGTGAAAAGTGCCCCAAAACACCTGACCTGAAGAGCTAGATCAGTTTCTTCCCCTGTTGAGGACAGAGGCATACTTCAAGTAAGCCAGGTCTGTATTTGCAGAGCATGGGAGGAAATGCCCAGCTGACAGTGAACACGGTGCAGGGTTCTCTGGGAAGGTTTCTTTGACTCTGAGAAAAGATAAAAACTATCTTCTCTTTTTTCCATTTTCTAAGTGGTGAAAATGTGAAGTGATAGTAGATCATTAGTTTTTGGAGGGTGGAAACTCTGAACAACTGTTGGTCAGACGAGCACAGTATGCTTCCTAAGGACAAAAGAGTTGCCTGGTACAAAGAGTGTTTGCTGTAGACCAGCACAATCAAGATGAACAGGGTCAAATGTGGATAGGAGAATGACAGGCTAAACCAGCAGCTTTTTTTGGCAGAAAACTGCAGCCCTGATGAGCAGCACTGGCGGTAGCTGCCAGTTAGCTGCCCAAAGAGAGGACAAAAAGCAGCAGTTCCAGCTACAGGGGAATGTGGATCATAGGAAGCAACAACAGGATAGCAGCAGAAATAAAACTGCAAACCAATGAGGGACAGTGAAAAAAAGCCCGTGTGCCAGACTTGTCAGGGTGCAGGTGTGGATGGCCTAGAAGTGTGTCTATGACCAAYTTCAAAGGCAGGAGTACCAAAAATGTGAGGAACACAAGGTCCCAGCACAATTTCCCAGCCCTCCAAGGATGAATCTGGCAAAAAGGCAGAAACAAGTTCCCCACCATCAGTGACAATACAAAGGAGAGGGGGACAGGGCTAAAGCACCAGCTTATTGAAAATGATATAACTATATCTTTATGTATTTGGGCACTTTGGCTTCCAGGGAAACAAAGGTGAGCTGTGGAAGCTCCCCAATGTATGTCAAGCCTCACAGGTCTGGCAGGCCCTGCTGTGCTGGGAATTAAGGCCAAGTCTTAGATTAAGCTATGCATTAACCATCTTTCTGAATGTGGTAAATCAGTAGGTGGTGGCATGCAAATCAAGCCAACAGAAGTTGCTAAAAGAAAATAATTACCAATTTGCATGGAGCTGGAGAGAAGAGACAGGTCTGCAGGGAGCAAGTGTTTGGAGGAGGTGTGGTGACATCAGGCTGCAGATACCTGGCTATGGTACTAGCTGCAATTGAAGTGTTATATTTGTTTCCTCACTAGGAAGCTAGCTCAGTTTTACAAGCCCAGAGCCTTTTCTGTTATTTCCTGAGGGTGCAGTACAGGACATAGCAATTGACTCAGTACCCTTCTTTACAAGTCACTGCAAACTTCCCATTAAGTTTCTCCTGTACTTTTCGAGGTGGTGCCAGTAATTTCTTCAGTAAGAATGGGCCTTCCCTCTATTACATTGAGATGAAGAGATCTCCTTTATGCTTATTTTTGCTAGTCCAGTTTTGGAGAGCATCCAGGCTTGAAATGAAGTAAAAGCTTTAACGAGTGCTAGAGCTGTCTGGCTGATTTTAAAAGGTTTGCGAAGATTTAATCCTTCAGTTAGAGACTTAAAGCATACTTCTGTCATACTCTATAAGCTGTGAACTGAGGGAGCTTTGCTGAGTGGGGAAGGAGCAAAGACAACCGAAGCTCCCATCGCTCTGATCTGGCTTCACAAAAGAGGGCAAACCACGACAGGTATCGCTGCATGCCTGCTGATTAATGGCTTTCCCTTTAGGGGTCCTGGTGACTTGCAGAATCCCTAATCCGAAGCCCATTCCAGCCTCCTTATTACCCAATGGCTCCACTCAAGTCCTGCAACCAGATTGGGCTGAATTTCAAACCAGTCCGTTTTCTAAGTCAAACACCTTTTTCTCCCGACTTGTTTATTTGCAGTTCTGCTTTCTGTTTTTGCAGAAAACTGTGTACCATGCTGTACACTGGTGCAACCTCCTTTTCCCATGCTGCTTGCTGCTAACTGCCTGTTTACTTTCTGTTTTAGCTCTGCTACAACTGTTTCTTTTAAAACTCCTTTTGCTGAATCTAAGGAAGGGGTGCCTGCTACCAGCAGTACCATAAAGCTGAGACAGACAATTGTTAAATGCGCAAAGGAAGCAAGCTGGGAAAAGGGGAAAAAAGGATGATTTCTTTTGATCTTTCATTGCTAATTATAACAATCTTTTAGGACAGTCATATTAATAACAGACACTGCATTTCAGATGAACCTGATGGGGTCCTTTTAAGTACACAGGATGTGCTTGGCTCTGTGCAAAATCTAAGCAAATCTCCAGGGTCTTACAAATTTGTTATGGTCCAGCCACCAAAAAGCTGCATGGATCAACAGCAAAAGGCAAATCACCGAGCTGCACGTGAAGGTGAGTTTTACGAAGTAGAGCCGACTTAGGAGGGCACTAGGGACAAAGACAACAGATACAGAGGGAGAAAGTCACTCAGTTATTCAAGAATGGAAAAACTTGGGTCCCTGAAGTTTTGAAAAAGTTCACTTATAACATTGGAAAAAGTGAAGGAGGAAGGTATGGTAATTTATCAAAGTAAGAGAGGCTATTTCATGCCTAACAGGTAGCACTGAAAAAACAATGAAGAAGGAATGAAAGAATAAAAGAAACAGGCTCTAAAGTTAGCATCACTGGCAGAGTGGAAAAGG
The DNA here is from genome assembly GCF_003343035.1 of Apteryx rowi. Classification (NCBI taxonomy): domain Eukaryota; kingdom Metazoa; phylum Chordata; class Aves; order Apterygiformes; family Apterygidae; genus Apteryx; species Apteryx rowi. Next base: position 639,076 of record NW_020449508.1, on the reverse strand, counting down.
TAAGGCAGTTGATTAGATGTGGTAAATTAACTCATGTGAATTCTGCCCTGATGCAGTTAGAATATTTTTGTTGAACTTTCTCATTTTTGGTGAGGTTTCTCTACACAGCAGTGCCTGGGTTCTCCTCCAAAGAACTGGAATGAAGGCTGGACTGGCTCTTCGCCAGGCTTTGGAGTCAAGGAAAAGGAGTTTAAACTTGTTGCATTGAGGAAAAGTTGCAGAATCAGTCCTAGGGAGAGGGCAGAAATTATAAGAATACTGAAACATGAAAATGAGGTTTCACGATTCCTTTTTTTTCCATGAATCAAGAGGTGCTCAATGTTTCTTTCCATTGGTTAATAATTACTCACCCTTTTTTTCCTTTCTTTATGTATTATTAACAGAATGGAGAAAAAAAAAGAGAAGGAAAGAAAAAGAGGGAAAAAGGGGAGAGAGGAGGAATAAAATTACAAATAACCTGCTCAACCTTAGTTCTGAGTACTGTCCAAATTGCAAAAATATGAATAATGTTTTTCCTAAAAATATTTTTTTCAAAATATTTTTCATGTTTTTTCAGGTTTTAAATTATTAGCTGTCATATAATATTGGTCACCTTTTCTGAGTAAGTGCATTTTCTTCTCTCCTCATTGCCTTTGTAAAAATAGTACAAACAACTAAATACGTGTGAAAGGGTGTGTGAATATTTCTGCTTTTTAAGTAACTGCTATTACAACCTAATAGTACATTTACAATGGAGCACGCTTTCAGACTTGCCCTCATTTCTTGTGGTGAATGGTGTCTTGCCCAGTCTGCTTTCCAGAAGTTTAAAATGAATAGTTTGCAGGAAAAAAAAAAAAAAACCCACAGAAATCCAGCAACTCATAAAAAGACCCTAAGGCTTTTTTTGCCCAGTGGATCTTTTGTTTAGAGACCATGGAATCTGTATCTGCACTAATGGTAAAAAGTGGGCTCTGAGTGGCTGTGAACATGGGATACTCTGCTCTCCACTTGGCTTGCTTCCCTTATGGCTGTAGAGGCATGGTGGTGGATGATTTAGGGCATGAGCAGCATGATGCTGTGCTGCTAGACATAGCTCTGCAGGACCTTTTGTGCTCCAGAGGGCACACTCCAGGTACACCTGAGCATTTGTTTCTGAACTGGCTGTCTGTATGCCCTTCAAAGAGGGATTTACAAGGGTCCCCCAGGTTGATGCTGTAGACAGATCCAGACTGGGCTTGAGCTTCAGTGGGATGATGTAGAGGATGTGCACACAGAGTGAGTCTCAGTTACGATGGTCTGTGTGTTTACCATGCTCTTTAATGCATGGTGATGGCATGGTTGAGGTACTAGGACTACTCATTGCTTGCCAAGGAAGCGTTACTTTGTGAAGTAAAAGCAGCATGTGGATTGCAGATTTGACAGAAAACTGAAATGTAGCCTTTTCCTCTTGTTTCCTGAGAATGAAATGTAGATGAAACTGACTGACTTATCTGTCCCAAGATCTATCGCCTTGTATTTTTTCATCTTCAGTCCTCAGTGTCACTGGGTTTGCTGCATTAGCCTACTGCTGTATTAGCAACTGTAAATGCTCTTTCCTGTTTCGCTGTTACTTTCACACCTTCCTTTAGGAAAACCATTTCTTAATGTATAGGTTTGATGACTGATAAGCCATCTTTTCTGTTTTGTTCTCTGGTTGTTTCCCAAGCCCTAAGACTTTGCATTTAAAGTATCTTTGGAGGGTAAAGCCTATTACTGTGTGTCTCCTGATCATAAGGATTTAACTGCAGAGTCATAGAGATGTGGCATTGGAGATGACCTCACCCCCTGCATTAGTCCTTTAGGTTCCAGTGGTTATATTAATTAGTAGAGTTACATATCCAAGGCATCCATCTTGATGTCTGCTTTCTGAATAGATAGTTTAGAGAAGGATCAAATAATATTTTTCTTCCAAGGAAGGAGCATATAGATTTCCCAGGTATATTTTTGGAAAGATTGAAAATATATTAAACATGCAGCACATATTTTTATAGTTTTTCATCCATCAATTTTATTCTTATCCAGTGTGAAAACTGTCAGGCTGATACTTAGATTAATCTTCCAGGCTGCACACATCACCCGTAAATCACTCTGCTTCAATAGGGAAACCTCTGGCTTGTGGAGCACTGGTTAGTATTTTTTATGGGGCACCTTTTCCCTAGATGCAATAATCTGCCTGTCTCATCAGAGACAYGTTGGCATAACTGACATACACTGAAGTGGCTGATCAAGAAAGACCTGCTATGAGGCAGGGTGAAGATGGGCGTGCGCCCCATCACTGTCAGCTGACACAAGATGAGGAGGTCTCACTTCCTGTTACAATATCTAATTACGTATAAAAGATAAGCAAAGAGAAACTATAATTCATGAGCCACATAAGATGGGGGTGAGCCACAAGTTGGTGATAAGCATAACAATATTTAGCTCTCTTTACTTTCAAAGCATATTATGAAATGAATGAATTGATTTGGCGATTTTGAAAAGATACAGTGCAGCCCAACTTTGACCCCCAAAGCATGAATGCTGTGTACAGAAAAACCATTGACCTGTACAATTCATCCTTCACAAAAGAAGAGTTGTTCCAGTGCCTTTACTTTGTGTTTTTTCTTTCAGTTCCTTTAAAAAGCTATTCCACAGACTAACTGATTTCAGTTAATATTCACTTTAAATGTCTCTTTCCATGTCATTAGAAAACACCCCTTATTCAAATCTCCAGAATAAATCATTTCATTCTCAATGTTTATGCCCTTCAAAGGTTTGTCCCTTATATTTGTGCTCTTGCAATCACTGTCCAGTAAAGTTGTCCCATTTCCATAGCTGGCTCTGTCAGTCTTCTTCCAGACGTTTGGTTTCCATGAGGTTTGAGCTATTCCTGTTGTACATGAGAATGCTTTGTGTGGCGTCTTCATACATTCGCTGTGGTCTGTATTTGAGTCTCATATTTCATTTGTATGAAATGTCATCACACATATGGAACAGTTGATATTTAGGCCCTTGTATTTAATAGTGGAGATCTGTGGTGAGAGACCCCAAAAGGTCACTAGCCCAATTTCTGCTCTAGTGGTTCAAGCCACATGGCAAAATCAGGACTCCAATGTGTTACTAGCAGTGTGGACCATTTTCATGTGGGGCATATCTTAGACTGAGAAATTCGGAGATATATTTGACTTGGCTGGTTTTGTTCTACTGATTTTGGATCAAGGGTTTGCGCAGAATCAGTGCAACCGCTCAAAATTTTAAATTCCTGTGTTAATAACATTTGAGGCCAAAAGCAAACAGACAAAGTAATAAATAGGGAAAATTGTGAGGAGAGCAGGAGATGCTGAATGAACAAGGGAACAAGTACAGATATTTATTTCTACGTGGGGACTTAAATCTCATGAGGAAACCCTTGATATGAGGACACCCGAGCAGGGTTCTCCTGGTGCTGCTCCTCATCAGGGTGCAATTTGCCCAGGTCGAGCACTGCACTAAGAGCACCAGTTTTGCTGGGACCTGAGCTCCGTTAGATGCTGCAGGTCCCCAGCCAGTCCCCCATGACATGGTGTGAATCACCAGTAATGGCAAAAGCATTCTCCAGCCGCACACTTCTCTTCCTTTTGGAATTCCTTTCCCCTCCCACAAACACCCTTACTCAGAAAGATAAGAAAACATTTCCACTAGTCTTGTCTCTTATGTAATTACCTCAGTTCACATGTTGTTAAAAACAGTTAAATAACCACAGTCTTGTCTCCCACAAATAAAGGCTAGCTTGTGATGTAAGGACAAAGAATTCTTAAGGTTAAAAGCAGTGAAAAGGTCAGAGCAGAAATTAAGTCAGATACTTTTGGATTTTTTTGCTAGTTAGACAGAGCCTACATCAGAGGCACTTAAATTGGAATTAGAGTTCATCTGTGTATCTCCCAACGGGGGAATGAATGGGTGAGAGAGGAAAGGGAAGAGGAAGAAGGGCTTCAGTGGCAAGAAGAGGGCAGAAAGCAGAGGATGAATATAAATTCAGAGGTGGGAAGCGGGAGGGGAAAGGGAAAAGGAAAACAGAGTGTTTCTGTCACCATTCACCCTTCCTGGTTAAACAGGCGAGAGGTTTTTGCAGGGAGGAGATGCCTTCATGGACTGATATAAAATTTTACAAGAGCTAGGCAGATGCTCATGTCTCTGAATGCACCAAGAAAAAACATATTGTTTTTTTTGCATAGGCTTACATGCAGACTGTGTAGCAAGTATTCTCCACGTAATAAGGAATTAGGGAAATTCCTGAGTTTAAAGAAACACGTGGTTGGGATGAGGGCAGATGAGATTTCCGTGAAGTTGTAGATACACCATTAAGGCTGGAGTGAAGGAAACGCACAACAGAAGCAAGAGATGATCATCCAGACTTCACATTACTTGAGAAGGGAAAGGAGGTTGTCATGAGATGCTTGTTCAGCATGGGGAGAGGAGCTTTTGGTTACTCCTGAGCTTGGAGTGAAGGAGTCTCACTCAGTGAGGTTGTTTTAGATGGCCATGATGGGCTGGAGGTCATCCAACTGAGTATGTTGCTGAGCTCTGGGAAGTCAGGTAATGAGATAAGGCTGGGAAGAATAAGTCAAGTCTGGGCTGCAGGGGCTGGGCTCACACACACACACATGCACACGCACACACACATGTACACACACACAAAAGCAATGAGATTCGGGTGAGGGCAGAGCAGGAACATGCAGGGGCTCTTGGGTGGGGGTCAAGTTGAGCCAGGCTGGGTTTGCTAGGGTAGGGTGTGCGCTTAGAGCATACATGCTGCCATCATGAATATTTATTCAATCAATCCCCTCATACCTAGGCGTGCTGCCAATCATCCTCTCTAGATCCACAATTTACACCCTCCTGCCACTGACTACACATGAGTTGAGACCCCATTTAGCAAATTTCTTTTGAAATTTTGATTTATATGCTCCTAAAAAATCTTTATTACACTTCTCCCTTCCAGACAATTTACTTTGTTCAATATGTTTGGTTGTTCTTTTTTTTTTAAGTTTAATTCCTACTTTCCATTTTTCAGTATTTATTATGCCACATTCCCATGGGGCTGTGACTGGCAGGTGGGTCACAATATACATAACTGATAGGCCCATCTGTCTTCCTTTCACTGCATGCTCCCCCTTCTTTTTTTCTCTTTCTTTCTTTCTTTGCATGTGTCATAAACTGTCAACTACAGGCACAGTCCGCCTGAGGACTTACGGACAGGTAGCAGCCAGAGAGAAGGCTATCAGTATATAAAGGGGATTTAGTGACTTCACAGTAGGTTATGAAAGCAAATGGTTCAGCTGTTTGTGTTATATTTCCCAAATATTTACAATTTTTATCTTCCGTAACACATGGAATCAAATAGAAACAGAATTGTATTATTGAGAAAAAAGCAAGAAACATTGTCATTTTCTATTCTTTTTTTGTTCTTTATCTCGGCTCCCTCTCCTGCATAAGAGCTCCCTCTTTTCTTAGGCTCCCCAATACCCAGCTGGGAAAAAAAATAGATGCTAATACACTCTGAAAAAGTAATCAGCCCCTGAAAAAGGGCCTGCCTGGCTTCTGTTCTCAGTAATGTTTCCCACCTGAGATTTTGGAAGCTCTCAGTTTGGTTAGGTGCCTGGTTTTTAATTTTATTAAAGGAAAAGTGAAAGTTCAAAGTGCTGCAGCAGCTGTTTACAGGGGAATGCAAGTGAGGGCTCACAGCGACCAGAGGCCAGGAGGGCACCTACAGGCCTGATCCTGCCCGCTGTTGTGCACGTGGCATGCACCTACCGACACCTTGGCCAAAGAGCAATGCACGTGGAAGAACTTGAAGCTCCCATTAAAGAAAACACAGCAAACTCCCCTTACCCTGCCAGGCCAGCTCTGTGCAGGGTGTAGGATGGCAGAGTGCCATGGGAACCTGCAGATCCCGGCATCAGCAGAAGAAATCCGCAGCCAGCTAGCAGCACCGCTGGGTGGGGAGCTGGTGGGAAGCTCTGCTGCTGCTTGTCTCCGTCCAGCACTCCTTGCAGACACTGGTCCAGCAGGACAAAGCTCAAACCCTGCGACCAACATCAGGGCTGGGGCAACACTTTGCAACATCAGCTGAAGGGCAGCCGGCCATTTCTCACACTCTCCTTCTTTCTCTGAGTATTATACTTCGTGTTATATTCCACGGTTCTGTTTTTATCTTGTTGCTGTTTTTCACTTGCATCATTTATTACCATTTTATTCAGCAGCCCCCGAAAACCGAAACTGGAAAGAGTTGTCCCACATTTTTTTAGCTTATACTAAAAAAAAAACCCAGCAGAAAATAAACAGCAGCCTGTCTTTAACCTTTGGTAACCCTGACATTCTTTGCACTAAAGTGTCTGATATTAAAGCAGATTGCTTTCATGCCTACATAAGTAATATCATATGCTTCACATCAGCCTATGCTCAGGCTAGCTGAATTCACACTGTATTATTGCCTGTGAATGTACACTCTGTGCATACTAATAATGGCCTATCTGAACCAGCTTGCCTTTCAACTCTTTGAAAAGGAGTTTTATTGGTTTGTTGGATGCCTATGGCACAGGAATATAGCTTAATGAATGATGGTAATGCTTGTGCCTATCACTGTTTTGCCAAGCTGTGCCAGAACAGCAGAGCTGAGAAGAGAAACAGCCTTAGAAGAATTCTAGAATTACTGAAAAAATCAGTATCTTCCCTCCCCCACAACTGGCCACTAAGATCATGTCCGATCTTGATATGCTTAAGGAAGGGCTTAAGAGAACTTCCAATTTTTTTTTTGTAAGCAATGTATTTGGACCTTTTTTCTTTTCTTTTTTCTTTTCTCCTTAGGCAGTAGTTATTAAAGGGAAATCTATCAGAAAGGAGAATTTTAATATGGATGTGATTTATTGTGATTATCAGGTGGTCTGCGTTTGTGCGAGAGAATTCTTTTTGATACTGCCAACATTTCCTTTCAGCTCTTCATCCTGCCACAAATGCTTCTTCTTGAGGTCTTTCTCTGTTTCTGTCTTGCTTTGTCACACCCATTCCAGTGTTAGATTCTGCTCTGTTTCACAGGGGATATAGTCCAGGTTTCTTCACTGAGAGACAATAATCATGTAAATAAGAACAGAATCTGCTCTTCTGCTGTTATTATTGGGATTCTCTGTTTTTGTCCTTCTACCTTGTAAAAGCCTATGCAAGCTGATTATAATCTCATAACCCACCTTTTGGGGAGCTTCAGGATGGTTTTGCTATCCTCCCAGTATCCAAAGGCAAGTGGTTTTTCTCTCACTAGAATTGCATTGCAAAGTAAAATGAGGCCCTTCCTCCCACCCAGCACAACAGGAATTTACATATATGTAAGATGATGTGTCAAGATGCCTTACCCATTAATCTTCTTTCCAGATACAGGGTATGTATTAACTTCCATGGCTTGTTAGTAATTTGGCTGGCTATATCTAGACTATATATGTGTGTGTGTGTGTGTGTGTATATATATATATATATTTAAGCATACACACACACACACACACACATACATATATATATGTACACATATACCCCGGCAAAAATCTTTTCTGCTGGACATACAAGGTCCCTTGTTTAGAACTAGGCACATATAAAGGGTCAGACTGAAGGTCCATCTAGGCCCATACCCCCCTAGGGCAGTAGCCAGAAGTAACAGCTGTCTGGGAGAACATGGGGAAGCAGAACAATCTTAGAACAATCTTTTTCCTGACATTTTTTTCCCAGCTTCCAGCAATGTGTGATTTAGAGACTTCCTTGACTGCTCCTGGACTGTCTTATTCTTTAGCTATCACTAGACCCATCCTCCATAACTTTTTCTAATCTCTTTTCTAACCAATTTAATTAAGGCTAGTRTTAAACCAATCTCCTTATCACATAATTGCTAAGTAGGGGAGAAAACAGCCACTGAAGACTTAAATATGATCCTAGGATCCTATAGCATAGCCTCTGGTCACTCTCATAACATATGGATGTTCTGATCAAAAGAGAGCATGCCCCGTCTTGATCCAGAGTGCAGTTAAAATGATAATCAAAGGTAAAGTGCCTGTATTATCTTTTCAGGTAAGTATCTTGATATATTTTGTTGTGTTCTTTTTCCATAACTGTCAAGGATGCAGCATTAGAGGTAGAATATTAGCTTTGTTTGACAAATTTCAGGTCCAATATTGTTTGTTGCAGTGGCCTTTTGAAGAATTGATAGACTTTGGTGAGGGAGGGAGAAGAGATGGTAGATGAATGGGCCATTAGATTGCTTTTTGATGTTGAAAAAGGAGCGAGTGCAATTTTTTTTTTGTTTCCTCTACATGAGCCAAATGCTAACTGCTCTTTATTCTATGCTGAAGTTTCTATTGTGTAAGTAATCATATGGGCATATTTAAGTACTGGGCTTTTTTGAGTTAAACCCCATTCAGACTGTTATGACTGTGTTTAATCTTTGAAAGACGGGTGGGGAGAGGGAAATCTGTTCTTCAGAAAAGAATCCTTTTTATACAGAAAACTATAGGGTTCTTATCTTTGATCTAAGTAAGCACAACTGTACCATGTCAGCAGCATATTASTGCCAACGCATGTGTGTTGTACTTTTTAAATGCTGTTTCAACATGTGTCATTGGATCTATATTCCTACAGGCTCACAACAACCTGCACCCTGGTAACTACATGTTGATTGAAGCACCCTTATGAAAAAAAGATATAAATGTTTGTGGTTAAGGTGATAACCCTTTTGTTTTCTCTGTAATCCATCACAGGGCTTGTCAGCCCTGACAGCTCGAGTGGATTTTTTTGAACACCTCTTTATCTGACAGCTTCATGCATCATAAAGCAGCAAATAGAATTAGATCAAAGTCTAAGAGTCACTGTAGGCTTGGTAAGGTATGCAGTCCTGTTTGTATCTTTATCCAGGCTCTGACAGTTCATTTTAACTGGCAACAGGGGGAAGGAGGGAGAAGGAGGAGAGTTTCTTTTTCTTTTAAGAAGGTACAGTAGTGCTGCATTTTTAAATGTACACTGCTTTCACATATCATTTCCCCTTGACATCTGTGATTCCCTGTGTACTGTAGTACACTATATATATTTTCAGAATGCTCAACAACAGCAGTCACATTCTCAAAGCAAAGGTTTAACCAGTGTATGAGGCCGTGTACCCATATGCTTTAATAATCCTGACTTTTGTTTAATATCAATGGCAAAGATTGACAGAGCTCACTTTAAACAGTGGAATATTGTCCATCTGGTACATGCCAGATTCTATGAATTAGTATGATGGATAACAGGTTTACCAGCAGTCCACCCTAAACTTATAGGATATAGCCAGCATTTACTTATTAAAGAAACAGCATAAGGGAGAGGAGAGGGAAGGGGATGGGAGAGGATGGTGGGAGAGGGGACGGGAAGGGACAGGAGGAGAGGAGAGGAGAGGAGAGGAGAGGAGAGGAGAGGAGAGGGGAGGGGAGGGGAGGGGAAAGGGGAAGGGGAAAGGAAAAAGAAGCCTATTTTAGTAAAAATTTTAAGGGATCACACTGAAGCCCTGATCTGAGAAACAGGATACCTAAATTCAGCTACTCTAGTCTATGCTAGTGTATCTTATTTTTCAAGACTTGAATAAATGGTGACTCTTGATGAATAATATAGGCAAAACCAAGAATTTAAGCCAAAGCTTTTAGAGGTGCCAAGTCTGCTTTTAAAGGTGCCATGTCCATTGAGCATTTGTTGGGGGAGGGAGTGGAGGAATTTTCAGGTCTTTTTACTCCCAGGCATATGGTGCATAAATATGAAATTAGGTAGCCTCCTTTGCTTCCATCTGAAACCTGTACCTGAATGCTATTTTTTTTTTTGGTCATACTATTTACTAAAATGCTGCAATAACATGGGAACAATAAGCTGTGTTTGTTTGATGGTACATGGAAGCCATCTCTGAACACAATGGTCCCACGAAGGGAAGAAGCGGCATCAGATGGATGCCGCTTTTGGAACAACAGAGGGAAGACATGCCAGCTGTGTAATCCAGGCTCCTATGCAGAAGCTGCTCTGTGGGTGCTTGTTAGGGAGGAATGGGTCAGAGGGGGAGAGGCTGCTCCTCCTGGCACTTCCCCCTTTGGAGACAATGGTTTTCAGAGAGGGTGTTCATGTGTGAGTTGCTGCAGTTGAAAGCAGCTGTCCTTTTGCCTTTGCTCCTCCGGCTGTGTGCTGGAGGCGCTGCAGAGGTGCAGACACAGCGCTGGTTGGAGCTGCTTCCTACTGTCTTCTGCAAGAGCTGCATTGCAGGGCCCGGGGAGCAGCACAGGGCAGTGAGGAGAGCAACTACCGCAGTAGTGGGCTGTGCTTCTCCCTCTCCCACAGTGCGGCAGCGTAGCYGGTGCTGGATGCAAGGGATGTCCAGTCACCTGCCTGCACTTTGCTTCCAGGCAGTGAGTGTCTATTGTACATCTTAGCACTATGTCCCTCGCCCTTCCAAGCCCTTCCTTCTGTCAAGAACTAAAAAGAAAGTCAAGGTCACCACTTGGAGTTACTGAGCCAAGTGTCATACGGCTATGCCACAGAGGAGAGAACTTTTGACAGTTTGCTTTTTCATTAGCAGCTCTTTTCTAAAACTGTTTTAGAAAATCTGCTAAGAGAAGTCTAAACTCCAGAAAAGTAGGGAAGCCTCTTCCAAAAAGATGCAGAACTCACAGAACTAAAAAGAGTCAGTACAAGGAGCAAACTGTCCTCTGGGCTCTTCCACTTCAAAACATTTGAGAGAGAAATTGGGTTTATCATGGTCTTGTCCATTCTGCTGTTGAAGCAGTGGTTTCTGTCAGTGATTAGAGGTCAAAAAAGCTTCACTCATGAGCAGTCCCAGATTAGGGTCAACACACAAGCTTTTCTCATCTCTGCTGTATTGTGGGATACTATGGGCACTTACTCCACAGAGTTCCAGAAGCTCTGTGCGCCAAGGGCACCTCCCAGTATTTCTACATAAAATGCTTCTGCTTTAGGTGAGAGTGACCATTTATTTCAGCAACACTCACATAGCTGACTGAGTCCTTTAGATATTGTACTTTGAAGCAGATTAGGTCATAAATGGCCACAGCACCTGAAACTTCTGAGGTGATCTCTAACCAGGAGGCATAGACTCAGGGCTATCTGCAATGCCGATCTGAACTGCAAGGAGAGCAAAATATTGGCCAGACTTCCTCCTGCTGGTCCCACAGGGCTGTATCTGTCTAGCCTGACAACGATAGGCCCACCTACCTCAAACAGCTGAGAACCACATACATTAGAGCTACTGCCATCTACTTCCCTAAAGGAAGGCCACAAACATTGACTCCTGCTTCTTGCCAGGCTTTTTCACTGCTGGCAGCATCAGGGTGCAGCCAATTCAGACGACTTCACTAAGATGAAGATGTGGCCGACGAAATGGGTGGCCACTCAGACCCACCAGGTCTGGGGATGGTCAACGATATCTCTCCTACTTGAATCTCTATGAGCAAGTTGTCTGAAAACTCTTCTAATCTGGCTGTTGTACCCTCCCTGACTTGACTCTCCTCAACCAGCTGAGTTACAGCCCAAGGTCAAGAGGCAAGAGGGCTGATTGAGTTACTTTTGGTGTTACGATGACCAGTGAATAGTCGTGGTTGAACTGCCTCTGGCTTTAATGGCAGCAGTCATAAACAACAATTTTTAATGATCTCTGTTACAGCTATTTAATTTTTCCAAATGTGCATTGCTCCCTGAGTTGACACTGAAAAATTTTAAGTATGCGTATAGGCTGGAAGGCTTGCAGCTCTTCATATCTTTCTTCAAAAGGCCCTCAGGAACATGAGAGATGCTAAAGGGGGATTTCTTAACTGTTTCTGACTTTTATATTAATTTCAACTCAAACTAATTAACAGATTTGCCTTTGCTTTAGAAGAATGAGTTTTGACTCACAGAGTAGGCACTGTGGAAATGGGAAGGGTGCCCTCAATTTTAAAAAGACATGACCAATAGGATTTCCAGCCTGTGTGTATATGAAAGGCCTTCAAAAATCATTACTTCCAGTCCTATGGAATACGCAGACTTTCATCTTGGTAAGTAGTTCCCAGTGGAAATATTTGGGAATAGCAGGAAAAAAAATTAAAATCTTTCTATACAGTTTTAAAAATAAGTTTTCTTCTATTTCAAGTGTGTTAAAATGCAAGCCTTTCCATGGCTCTTCTACCTCCTGCAAAATCTCTTTTAACTTTTATTTGTTATTTAAAAAGCCACAGGGTATATTCTCTTCTTAATACATAGGGATTTACGTGTGAAACTCCCTGTGCATCGAGGTGATAATATACCCCTTAACTGGAAGCTGTTTAATGCTCTCAATTTAACATTTTAATAGAAAAGTTACAAGCAGTCTGGCTGTGAGTGCAGCACTATTAAAACTCCCAGCCAGGACAGTAGTGTTTTTTCTCTTTAAGTGGCTTTTTATTTGCTAAAATTCGTTGCAGCTTTCATTACGAGTTGGGGCCACTTTTAAGTTGCACTCTACATTATGAAAAAGAAAATGGAGAACTTAAAACAATCCTTAGTCTCAAATAAAAGGGGAAGTTAAAAGCATCTTTGCCGTGTGTGTCCCTCTATAGGTAGTGCTTGCTTAGGTCATTCAGCACTGAGGCAACTTTATTGAGTGTCTTATTCTGCAGGCGCAGTAGGAGGGATGTTACCCTCTAAGCTCCCCAGGACTACTTATGTGGCTGGAGTTTATTTACTTGCATGTTTTCAGGCCCTTATAATCACACAAGGACACAGACAACTTGGGACCTTTACAGCTTGGATCTTATAGACACTACTCTGTACTAAGAAAGCTATGCAGAAATGTAGTCCAAAGCTTGAGCCTGTGACTAGTATGTGCTCCACAATCTTTACGTATTTGTTTTTAAAACACCTCTGGGAGGCAGGAAAGTGCTCTCACTGCCATGTTAAAGGCAAAGAAAGATGTAGGGCCATATTCATAAAGGAATTAAAAGCTTCAGGTACGGCTTGAAGTACCTACATTCTTGTCAAAACACAGAAAATAATCCTTAACTTTCCTCTTTCCTCCAACCTCAAGAAGTACCTGAAGCCTTTAGGTATCCACATTTTTAGAGCAACTTCTTGAGGTGCTAAACCTTTCTTCTGCTGATGCCCTCTGTTTTCTGTAGGCTGAGTAACTCTGCACAAGGCTCTCATCTAAGTCCAATTTGCTTTGTTACGAGAATGTGTCTGTAGTTGTGAATCTTATGATATATTCTCTGGAAACCCTATGGGTATTCTGGCATCAAAACATCATTCTATCCAAGCAGGTTAGTGATGCAGACAAGCAGGAGTAAATTTTTGGTGGCTAAATAAAGGCTGAGTGTATTCCCTATGGTTACATGATGTCTGAGTTTGTTGCTTTACCTGTTTTAATTCGATGTATGTGAAACTTTCAGCAAACAAGTCTTTGTGTATGCATGAAGATATAGTTGATATTCCTATATTCCTGAATGAGACTTCTGCTTCTTGCCTTTTCCCTTCCCATTTGCTTTGCACTACAGAGACGTGTATGGATAAAACAGAGTTTACTCAGCTGAACTTTTTCCCCTTTAAGGAAAATTCCTGCCTATTTTTCTGTCAGCACGTAAAGCTTTAGAAACAGGAGGGAAGTGCACACTGATGTTGGGGAGGAGGATTTCTGTACAGGCATGCGGTATCTTTAGTGCTGGTGGGTGGGTAGGATGTGGGATGGGAGGAAGCGGCCGGCCTGGGCGGTGCAACTCCCCTGGGCACAGCTGCTGCTGTTCCTGGGGTCAGCGCAGGTTTCTGCAGAGCAGCTCGGAGGTGTGCGGGTGAATTGCTGTGCCCGCCTTGCCGGGCTTTGGCACCGCTCACACATTTATCTGGCGTCTGTGGGGGCAGACCTTAAGGGCAGACCCTTGGCATTTACCTTCTATAAGCCTACTTATTCTGTTATGGGGCTGGGGACAGGTGTAGAGTCTGGCTTTACAAAGCGGTTTTTTAATAGATTAACACTTGTTAACCGGTCAGAGAGGAGAGAGGGAGACACCTGCTTCTGTCAATATATTCCAGCAATTTTACCCAGCAGCACATCACGCCAGGCTGTGACATAGACTCGGGGCAGATTTAACTTTGGTCTGCGAACTTCCAGGAGTGCCAAAAAGCCCCTGTGAGAGGACAGCTAATTCCCATGGCCGTTCACTCCTTGTCTTCTTGCTGAGGAACTGGCAAGAAGGATGCTGCAGACGGAGTTACTTGTTAGCGTGCTTTTGTGATGTGGCCACTGGGAATGGTACTTAGATGGCTACTTATTTTACAAAGGCTTTAATAGCCTTTAGATGGTAGCAACTTTTAGTTGTTCCTCATCTGGGCTGGAACTGAACCACCATCCTGTTGGCTGAAAGACTTCACATCCCCATTAAAAGTATTTTACTGGCCTTCTCTACTTAAAATACATCAAACAGTTTCCGCTTCTATTTGTTTTTCTGTTGAAATATGAAAGCTAACAGTGGTCCTAGTAGAGTGTAGCTTATGCTGAAAATTACCAAGAGACAAAGCCATGGGTTGTTGAGGGCCTTTCAGAGGCAGGATGGAGAGAGCAAGGCACAGCAAGAGCTCAAAGCCTGAAAAACAGAAACACCTAGAGAGGCTTAAGTCTCCTCCAGTCTACAGCATAGTTGAAAAGTCTCATTAACATTTGTGGAGAAAGGAAAACTTTCTCTTTTCTTCCCTCCCTTCACTCCACATTTATAGCAAGAGGCATAGAGCTATTATCTAAATGAGGGGATCACAGAAATGTGCATTTTTTGGTGAGAATTTAACTCTGAGTACAGCATTCCTGAAAAGGTCACTGCAGGCCATTTAGCTAGGAGATTTGAACAATCAAAAGCTGTGCAAAAATTAGGTTTTCATATAAATTAACTCCATGCTATTTCTCCTGTTTTTTTTTTTTTTTTTTCCTGAGAAAGCTATGGTCTTAGCGCAAATAGATTTTTTTCCAACATACAGTATATATTGTCTTTCAGTACAGCTTCTGACTAAAATTTATCTCTTGCTAAATGCAAACTAAATGAATAGTGTAGAACTAATACATTTTGTGCCAAGAAAATAAATGGGCACAGTGCTAGACGCTTAAGAGTGTCACTAATTATTCACGTGATTTGTGGCATCCCTTTTCAGTGAAGATATGGAGGCTATAACTGGGAAACATTTTCACAATTCTCTCTTGAAGAACATACAGCAAAGAACTTAGTAGACTTACAATCATGCCCAAACCTCTTAACTTCAGTATATGCAGAACACCATTCCAGCTCGCAGAAATGCTGTACTACTTCTAGTGTTTGTGTGCCGAGGACAAACCGGAAGGCTTGGGCGTTACCGTATGTGAACCGAGCTTTTTTTTTTTTTTTTTTTTTTTACAGTGTATTTTTCAAGCTAGAATTGTGGAAGGCTGGTCTCACTTTTAGCTTCCATACCTTGAATGCAGGGCGTACCCAGAACAGTTTTTTTAGCGTGCAGCAAATAGTTTCCAACCACACGGCTCTCAATTCGGCACAACAGGTCCGCAGCTTCCAAACAACGCAAAATGACGTTTGGGGGCCTTCCGCGGTTGTGCAAAGAAATAAGAACTTTTTCTTGATTTTTTCCTCTTTCTTTTTGGCTATCATTGGCCAGCAATTTAAATGAACAAAGGAGAAAGAAGAAGCAAGAGGAGGCAGAGATGTCGAGAGAAAGCGTTATGTTGGAGAGAGGCATTTTTTTTAACCTTCAGATTTTATTGACAAGCATAGGATTACTGCATGAAGTACACTGAGGTAAAAGTGGAAAACATTCTGCCTACATGACTTCTTTTAAAGGAGAAGCAGATCATCACATACACAGAGAAAAACATGGGAGCACTAGAGATTTGAGTCACCAGTGATGACTGTCGAAACAAAAATCAATGTAAAACAGCGTAAATAAAAAGTCACCTTGCTTAGCCCTTAGGTAGCACTTTCATTTTCAGGGCAAGCTATAATTTTAATTCAGCTTTGTGACAGTCCTTGATAAATATATCAAGTTTTGTCATGTTAGTATCTCCATTTTTTGAAAAGGAAAGAATTGTCCTGGATTGCCCGTATTTTAGAATTGGTTTTCTCTTGAGATAGTTGGTTTATTTTTGTGATAGTCTGTAGATTTCTTCCACAGACTGTTACGAGCATGGTCTCCAAAATTAAAGCCCAGATGGCCAAAACTGGCTGAGTGATAGTAGCTTAGGGTATTTTTGCCCTTTTTTGTAAGTGTGTCTGGGCAGTGCAAATTCATATTTTTTTTGGGGGGGGGGGAGTGTTCTTTTTCTTTTTCTGTGTTTCCACTGTAAGAACAGGAAGTCAGTAGACACCAGAAAACAAAACAAAGCAAAACAAAACAGAAAAACAGAACGAGTAGGAATACAGTTATTATGTTTTTGTCTTTTATTAAACAAAAAAAAAACCTTTGGCACTAACATAATCAACTGGACTGTGTTCATTTCTGTAAAGCATTTAAAATGTATTACCAGAAAAATATTGATGTGCATGGAAATACAACACACGTTTAAATATGTTAGTGAAAACATGCTGAAAGGTAGAGATGAAATTCTACCTTCAGAAACCTATCCAGCAATGTCCTTAATGTGAAAGTTCTCACACCAGAGTCAGTGAGAAACAGTTCACTAAGTGAGGGGTTTCAGAATTGGGCCCTGAAGGAGTATTAGCACAGAAAGAATAAGCAGACTGAATATTATTATACTAAAAGGTCCTGGAAATGATTCACATTTTGCAAGCTCTTGTTGGGGAAAAGTCCAAGCTAGACTGAGAATGCTCAAATGAGCAGCATTAAGATTAATTTGGACTCCGAGTTGCCAATTAGAAAACCTCTCTCTTGTAAACACCAACCTCTTAATTAGACAATCTTGCCTTTTTGTTTTCCAACATCAACAAAATGGATACGTTAGTGCCATATGAAGCTGCCTTAGGAGGATTAGCTAAAGGAAACTGCATATTGAACTTCACCTTTTAATTAACTTTTAATGAATTGCTCTCACAGCAGAAAGCAGTCACAGAGGGACGCCAAGATTCAGGAGTTACCTAAGGTCTACAATGTTTTTTAGGGGAAAAAATATGGATTTCATTGCTCCGCATCTATTTCAGCTTCATTTACAGTTTGGACTATGAAGTCATTGTGGGACATTTGAAAAGAAGAAAAGCTGARAAAAGTTAGATGTGTAACTAATTATATAAGCATGTCATCTTTGTTTTTGTCAGATTCAGTTACTTAGAAGCATATTTTCCTTATTTAGTGTTGCTTTTGTGCAGTTATATTAAGCCAAAAAAAAAAAAAAAAGGAAGAAGAGAGAGAAGAGCAAGGGGGCTGGCTGCTCTGCTCTGCGCTGTTGGCAGCCGAACCCGTCTATCCGCACAGTGATTGGATTCCATGAATAAAGCTGGATTGAGGTGAGGATCTCTAGCCGGGTGAGTAATCACGGTTGGCATTTGCTGTCAGAAAGACAACTTTGGTACTGAGTCTAGAGATCACTAGGAATGAAACATCAAATGCTTGAAAACAAATGGAGGCTTAATCTTCAATGAAAGAGAACATCAGCAAAATGTGGCTTTCATGGTTTTGGGTACCTGACATGCTGGGAACTGGCAGATTTACCTGTATTGTATCTCTCTTCTCTAGTACCTGTGACATTCTGGACTTGCTGTAAATAGCAACAAATCTCTTCTGCTACATAAAGAACAAATAGACAACAGGGCCAAATCTGGCGTTTGGCTGAGTGCACCCAGCTCTGCTTGAAACCAGAGGCAGATCTATACATACTTCAGGAGCAGAGTTTGGCCCACGACTTTTAATTTAAGGGCCCTTGGAGGCAGGGCACAGGATGCGAATGTAGGGAGACTCCCCGGGCCCCATAAATTCTAAATTGGCACTGCCACCTTGAGAGGCATATGACACTGCTCTGGGGCTCTGGGAAGGCTGGTAGCCACCTTCTGCCACCTGAACCTTTCATTTCCAGAAGCTTTATGGTGGGGTAGCGTGGAGCCACACCATAACTACGAGAACTGGTTCAATGCGGTAAAATCAGAAGGCGGCAGACTAGCAGGAAATGGTGTTCCTGAAGACCCCCCCAATTCCAAGGGACCCTTCTCTTTGCTGTTTTCCTGCCCTCCTCTATTTGTTTTATGTAAACATTTGCTCACACACATTTTTGTCAGCACAATAGCCTTTCTTACTGCAAACTTCCATGTAAGCAGCCAAGACAAAGGCATCCGCGAGCAAGCTGAAATATTCACTGCTGTTTCTTCTTCGCTGAGTGTTCGTCTTCCAACTTTTGTCTTTGTGACACTCTGGGACTGCCCAGAGCTGTGAGACGTCCTTCTGCTGCCTGCTCGCGGCTGAGCAATGCTTGCCAGAGGGACCTCCTTCCCAGAGGCTGGGCTGGGGGGTGGCTGCCCTGGAGGCAGACCYGGTTTTGGGATCTCCCCCAGATCTCCCAGCAAACTGGTGCTCCGAACCCACACACGTGGCCGTGGTGCCATTGCTGCCATTGGCAGCTGCAGCTGATATCCCTCCACCCACAACACCCGGGTGACCTCAGAGTTTGGCAAGCAGATCCGCCCCCCCGGAAAAAAAGGTGCTGCAAGTTTGTGCAGGCTGCCCAGAGAATGGATACTCCCCAGGGTGCAAGCTGGACCCAAGTGGTGGGGTTGCCCCTAGCTCTACTAGTGCCAGCCCAGTTACAGCCCAGCAGAGACACCCAGGGGCTGAGGCACATTGGGTCCTGGCGCGCCTTATCGCTTTCTGAGGTTGGACCCCCAGGTCTTTTTCCTCCTCCCCTTTGTCATATTCTTATTTACAGGGTTAGGTCTTTGGTTATGAAGGCAGCTTTATCTGGAGCTTTGGGTATTTATGGACTTGCACAAAATGTGCTGAGCAGGTTTGTGAACTTTCCAAACACCCATGTTAGCTCTGCAAGGGGCTCAGCACCCAGGGTACCGACAGGCTATTTTCCTTTTGTTCCCAATCGACTCACTGTGAAAGGCCCCTGTCCGATCTTAATTGCTCATTTCATCCTTCCCGTCCCCACGTGGGGCTCCTCATTCACTCATTGAAGATTTTATGGGGTATTAATTATACATAGATTCTGTTAAGCTCATGATCCCTGTTGCATTACCAGCTTTCTATGGAGACTGTACATGATGCACTGTGAACACAGATGACAGGCTCAGTGAGAAGCTGCATAGACGTAACACCGAGAGGTGCCTCTGTGCTTCCCAGCCCCCAGCCCCCTCCCAAATCTTTGGGACCCTCTTCCAACCCACCAGCCAGTCAGCCAGGACCAACTTCACAACTGACATGTACTAGTACCACAAATAATCACAAGCAATCAAATAGGGAGCAATCCAAGCTAGCAGTTTGCAATCCTTGGCTGAATATCCTTCATTATTCAGAAAAAACTTGCAAGAAGGAATATATTCAGAGAAGACAAGATTGCTCATAAACAAGTCACAAGCAGAGAAAAAACCTGTATTTGTCAGATAATTTATCCTCAGTGAATAATTCAACCAAGTCTAATAATGATTATTTATTATTTAGAATATACATACTGACATAGGTGTACATGGTGCTTCAATAAAAGTAATTAAAATAATTTTGCATTAACTTATCAGATTAATGCAATAGGCACAAAATGTACTTTTTCTGCTCAGTATGTTACAGAAATGATCTTTGCAAAACATAATGGGCTAAGAAGTGTTTATCCAAAATTTTAGATGGGTTCTCTGCAGTACTCAGTGGTGTAATTCTGCTTTAAATAATTTAAAAAATGTATCCCTTGACACATCTTAGATATCAGTTCTGATATTTGTCTCATTTAATTGAGTTCAGACAGGATTGTTCAAATTGATAGTCCATCTTTCCTTAGGTTATATATTTCAATCGCAATGATATGGCAGTTAACGATACAGACATATATTAGATGTGATTTTACAAATTCTTGCTTGCAGGATCCAGTACTCATTTTGCTTAAAACAGAGAAAAAACAGTATGGTTTCAAAATGGAGGCTTAGTAGGAACTAAAATAGGGAGATTTTGATTTAGAAAATCAAATTTGAAAAAGAAACTTGGAACTTTCAGTGAACAACTATTTTAAAATGATGTAAACAGTGGCTGCAATAAGGTTTACCCCAATCTTTGATCAAGTGATTGGTATCTTCTATTTAGATATTTTTTCTCCCGAAACAGTCTGAATATTATGCAGGATTTTGCACAGAAGCAAAGTGAGCTGTGAACTAAAAAGCTGTTTGGAATTTGCTTCCATATCATAGACTAGACCATGGTATGAGAGATGTTGTGGATATTTCAGAAAAAGCATACCTATTATCTGTTTTCAGGGCTCAGGGCATTTCACCTAAAAATGTGCTGGCAATGTGCTGTCAAGCAGATCAGTTACATACTGTTTCTCCTGCTTTGCTAGCATTTGTATAGCTGCAGAAT
Organism: Apteryx rowi; assembly: GCF_003343035.1. Taxonomy (NCBI): domain Eukaryota; kingdom Metazoa; phylum Chordata; class Aves; order Apterygiformes; family Apterygidae; genus Apteryx; species Apteryx rowi. The sequence goes on along the minus strand of NW_020449508.1, from coordinate 618,553 downwards.
TTCTGAAGTAGGAATAGTTATTGTAAAAATGCACAGTATATTTGTAAGTACAGTGCTCCATGTAATGATCTCTRCAAAATGTACAATCAATAAAAATACACATAGTAGGAGTGAGTACTAACTTAGACCCCCATTCAGCAAAGCTCTGAAGCTTGTGCTTAGTTTCAGAATGAAAACAGTCATATTAAAGTCGGTGAGATAACTCATGTGCTTAACATTTAATGCATGCTTACATACTGTAATGAATCGGATTTGGCAATAAAATATTCCCATAAAAATTGTTAAAGAATTTGTTAACTAAACTTAAAAAAAAAAAAGTTTTTGATTGCAGGATTGCCCTGTGATTTTTTTAACTTTGTTTTGTAAAAAATATTTACTTTTTATTTGGAAATGCTCCTATTTTTTCTGCTTGGCTTCATTACTTTAAAGAGTGACAACAAAACCACAAATGTTTAATTCTTATTAATTACAGGGAGGGAAAATTTAATTTCCTGCCTATATTTCTTATGTACACATGAGACACAGGGGTTTGTGGCAATCTCTGTAGTTGCTCTGGGAAAACTGTTAGCTAAGCATAGAGCACAGTGCAGATCTGCAGGCCTAGGGAGCAGAAAGAACAGTATTAGAGGCTATCTGAGGCAAAGTATTGCAAGGCAGCTCTTACAGCTAAAATCTTAGAGGCACAAATTGAAAGGATGCATTTAATTGGTTGCTCAAGAAATTAGGATGGGATAAATTTCCAGGAATCACAGAGGTTTCTGACTATGCAACTTGCAGTCATTTCAGGAAGGCAGCCCTCCTGTTGGTGAAGACATAAGTTGTGTTTCAAAGGCCCCAAATCCTTTGCTGAGCTTCTTGATGTTTGCCAGAAACACGATCTGTGGTCTGTGAGGAAGGGTGGGGGGTAGTGACAGGTTCAGTGTGAATTTTCTTCCTTATTTTGTTGTGAAGATAGTTTCAGTACTTTTCAAATACTGGACTTTCATACTAAAAAAGAATTTTGAAAACAGTTGATTACCTGTACTCCTGTTTGACCACTTTTTGCTTAGTGATGTGTTCTGTGGTCTGAAGACAATTTCTAAAATTAATGATTAACCTGCATTTAACTTGCTCATGTTCATGTTGCTTTTTGACAAATATTTAGAGCTCATCTACATTAGAAAAGCCACAGTGCTGCAACTAAAATGATTTAAAATCCATCTGGTCATATGTAAACCTGCTTAAATTAGTTTATCTTCATCTGGTAATTTACCAGTTTCGGATAAATGTATATAAATCTTATTTTGAGGCCTTGAGTCCTTGGACAACTCTACACTCATAGTGACCAGGATTTTCGCTCATATGTTGTGAACTCCACAAATTCCCCATATGAAATTGGCCCTCATTTTATTTAATCGCTTTAGTACTCATACTATCCACAGTGCTTAGCTTCCCAAATGGGCAGGTTTTAAAAACTATTCTATGTCCCTACAGCACGAACAACTGATCCTCAATGAGAATTTTAGAGCACTGCATTAAAAAGAGTACATACATSTGAATGCTTCTGAAGGTTTGTAAGTTCTTATGTTTGGTTTAAGAGAAAATTCAAGAGGGTTTGGCATATGACTTCAATCTGGCACAGTGCTGTTGGAGAAGGGAGGGAGGGAGGGAGAGAAGGAAGGAAGGAGTGAAGGAGTGAAGGAAGGAAGGAAGGAAGGAAGGAAGTCCATCTGCACATTACTGAAATACCTGTGAATTCAAACCCCACCTAAGAGAATAGCTGCAACACTTATTATTCTTTCATTTTTTGTTGAAAATATTACTCAGGATGATGGTTACTTTTCTATTGGGATTTCTTCTAAATTTGCCCCATTTTTTACATCACTGTATCAAACCTTTTTCACAGATTCTGAAGTGTTCTTTTTGTTTTGCAAGTCATCCTCTGTCGTGCTTCTTCACTTAAAATGTTGTACATATTAGGGAAGTGAAAATTATCTCCATATTTTTACTGGAAGTAGGCGTATCACTGTCTAGGGAATGTTATTCACACAAATTGTGTATGGTTGAATATAACTGCAGCACATGAGGAAAATTAATTGGCTCATTTAAAAGGAGAAAACTCCCTGTCCACTGCAGAGTCCACATCATCCTAAGATTTTGGGGAAAATCCTTTAAAAATTATTCCAAGAAATGGAAATACATGAAGTAAAGGACATGCCTGTTTCTTCCTGAAGAAAATAAACTAGAGTCTACAGAGGTCAAGAAACAGCTTATTTTTGTTAAAATCTGGTTCTTGCATGGCTGGTAAAGTTAATAATCCATAATGATCAGATGAATTTTAGTTAGTCTTTCTCTTTTTTAATTTTGGATGCATAAAAGTTTCCAGTTGAAATGCAGATTCCTTTAGGACTCAGGTTGCTTTGCAGTGTGGATATGGACTGCTCTCAGAAATAACTGCCCTGGCCCCCCAGCAGTATGGAGTCCAAGCTGGGGGTTCATTATATTACTGATCCCACTGCTTCACTCTCACTATTTTCTGACTGAATTCTCCCTCATCTGTGACACACAGCCCACCACACCTGCACGTGCAAATTTTAGAGAGGAGCTTTCACACAAGTGGGTGAGGCAGAAAGTAACCAAACTGCTGTGTTCATCTTTCCGGAGCTGCTGCGTCTGCTCGTCCTCCCCCCTGCAGTCACTGGAGGAACCATGGCTTCTCTGCTGATGGGGAACCAGAGGTCATCAGAAAGTTGACATTTAAAGACACTTTCTGATTTCAGCGGCGTGTTGTTCAGGCTCTGCTAGTACTCAAGGGCCCTCCATCTCCAAGCCCGTGAAGCACCATGAGATCTGCACATCTTTGAAACAGCTCTGCCACTCATCTCGCTCCATGTACTGTCCTCCTCAAAAAAGCACAGCCATCTGCTCCATGTGCCTCAGAAATGTGAGGAGGTGCCCTGTTGGTGGAGCAGTCCGCGATCCCTCACGCTACCTTGTGATACGCTCACAAGATATCAAAGGGCAAAAAAACCCCATGTTTAAATCAATGCCAGCCTGCTCTGGAATGACTTGCTGCTTTCAATGTCCACACGTGTGGAATCACTAGGGAGCTGTCTGGCTAAATATGTATTTTCACACCTGTCAGCTAAATCCCTCTCTGACCCTAACTGATGAGCAGATGCTGCTCCAGCAGAGGCAGTTTTCCTGTTGCACCGGAAGGTCCTCCTTGGAGCAGTAACTGCAACATGGGAAACCCTGCAACAGYGATTCGGGCTGGTTCAAGAGACTGTGCTCTCTTAGGTAAAGCATGGTGCCAGGCACCAAAACTGCTTTCTGTGCTGGCTGTCGCAGCATGCCCCCTGCCACGATGTGGCCTCGTTCCAGGGTGGGCGCAGGCTGCAGAGAGCGTCCCAGCAGTGCGGCGGGAAGTGACACCTCTGGGTATATTGCGGGAGGAGGATGCTAGGGATAATGCCAGACAAAGAAAGCCCTAGAAATAGCCCCACAAAGCAGCAACCAGGACGCTGCCAGGACACTGCCAGCAGATCACTGCTGTGGTGCCTGCTGCTTCCTCATCCCCTGCAGACGCCCCTTCCCAGGCACGGCTCCCTTTGAGCTGTGCCTTGGCTGTGGTGGCCTGTCTATGCCTGGCGTGCCACGGCACTGGTGGCCATGTGCCCAGGGATGGTGGCCGCATGCCCCAGGATGCTTGCCTGCACGGCTTCTCTGCCAGTGGGGCCGCCCGTGGCAGGGAGGATTTGCAAAAGCCAGTCTCAGGTTCAGCTTTTTTTTCCTGTGGAGTTGCTGAAGTCCCTTTGGAATATTAAAAGCCACATCACGGTGCTATACATATTAATGTGCAGGGATTTTTTCTATTGTCTATACCTTTCAGTCTAAGTCTGACTGACAGCCTTATCTATGATTTCCAAGCTTTAGGATGGTCTGATTTTTAGATAGGCCACTCTTCTTCCACTTGATCATCGTCCTTTTTTTTTTTTCTATGTATTACTTAATTTCCAGTTTTAGTAACTTTTATATTATGTGATGTACAATAGACAAGTTATACTTGGTGTCTTGGCTATTTAACCCTTATATTTCCTAGGTGATGCATTGATGCAAAAGCCAGAAATGTTGATATTTCAGATAGCTTGATTTGTCATGATGGAAAAGATGCATGGCTTTTAATTTGAGTTTTTAATATCTCTGTCATTTTAACCTAAGGTTAATATGCTAGTTAACATTTTTAAGTAAAATATTATGCCACTAGAATATAAAAAAATGGGATTTTTTCTTGTTTTCTTTCTGTTTTCATGCTAAAACACTGTGCAAATCTTTTTCATTCATCTATATGGGGGCTATTGTTGGAGTAGTTTTCTTACTTGATAGTCAATTCAAATAAATAAGACCAAAACCGTATGTGAGAAAAAATCCTGACAATTTTTTTTCTCTCTCCTAGTGGCCACGTTTGTAGCCATATTTATTTTAAGTAGCCTTGGGCAAAAAGTTATGTGTCTCATTAATCTAAATCAACCTTGCAGGATTTTATGGCAACTGTTGTTGCTGTTGCCACATTATGTATGCTTTTTCCTTTTGTTCTTCAATATAGTGCTTATGAAGCTAAGGAACAATTGTCAGTTCCTATTATGTGAACTAAATGTACAAGAATTGATGGGGCTTTCTACCTGATGTTGTTAGCCCGAACCTGGTTTGTTTATTTAATGAACAAAATGTCACAGTGTATCTGCATCCTCCTGACATCTGAAATAGTGGCAGCTGCTGGTGGCAGATTTCCGGAAAATGGGGTGCAGAATTAACCAATTCAATTTGCATGTTATCCAAAAAAGGAGGGGGGGGGGAAAGAGAGACAAGAATCTCTTTTGAAAACATTCTTTAAAAAAAGCACGTATTTTGTGCACAGATGTCCGGAGTACTATTGTATTGTGGGGGGCAGGGAGGAGCCAGTCTGATCCTGACACATAACCTACTTCAGTGCGAGTAGATTTAGAGAAGTTCATTGAGATTCAGGGTTTAAATATGATTCCATTACCAGATAGATGCTGGGCTGGTAAATAAAAACTATTAGGTACTGGGATATTTAAAAAAATGGGATTCAGTCTTGGCTCCATCCACTTACAAAGGGCTATTTTAAAGAGAAAATACTGATTTTGAAACCTTGTCACCTAAAAAAAAAAAGCTTATATGCCTTCTCTGAGTTGGAATTTTTAGACATAAATAAATGGTGATAATTAACTCTTTTAGAAAGCAACCAAACCTGTGAGAATTACTGAGGACATTCACACTCCTCAGTGGTTAATCCTAATAATAATTGCTAAATTGCGGCGTTTTGGCATAAGCACCCAGATGCAACAATTACATTTTTAGTTTTGAATGGTCGATTGTGAATAATGTTTACCGGGCACAGGAAGTTTTCAAACAAAGGTAAAACCTCCTTGAGATTTGTCTTGTTTTAGCTGCTCAGTGGGAAGGCGATGTTGAGTCTCCACAGGCTCCAATCAAAGGAAGAGCAAAGGCAACTGCTCAGGTTTCTTGTTTAGGGTGGTATGTGCATTCTTCATCATGGCCAATGCTACAGCCATGCTTCATATGCAAAGAAAAGAAAACACAATCCTTGTGTATATTACATGACAGTGCAGGGATCTGAACTACTTGGTAAAAGGCCCGGTTATGAGTATGTCTGGCAATTAAAAATAATTGGAAAGCAGGTTTGCCACTAACTCTTCCAAGAATGCCAGTTATGATATAATGATGTTTCATTAGACATGCTGAAAGCTGTGAGCTCCGTATGGCAATGGCAATTAGGAAGGATCATAAAGAAAAAAAGAAGAAGAAGAAGAAACATTAAAAATATTCCAGCTAAGATTAGCATAGCATTTAATGGCCACTTCATTAGCTAATTGATTTCTTATTAGTTACAGGGAAAAGCCCAGTTAGGGGCTCTGCACAGCTAATTAACAGCATTTACACAATTAGTCAGTTGCTCATTTTGTAACCAAACATTCTTGGAATCAACTGTGGCTGTGATGCTCTGGGCCATTTGATTAATTTTATTTTATTTTTTGCTAATATTGGCTTAACCTTCAAATAAAAAACTTACTCCCTAGGGCCCCACCATATTTAATCACAACATTATGCAAAGAGAAAAAGGCTACGTCACACAATCTTAGGACATGAGGACGGTTCCTCTTTCTTTTATTTGCAAGTTGTTTTAATGGCCCCATGAAGTCAATAGCACTCGATAAGTAGAATCGTCTGTCTTCTCTCCTGACAGTTGAGTTTTTGCCCATCAAACATCATTATTATTTTGCAATTGGTGAATGGAACAATGTAGGTTTGACCACAACATATTTTTTTGCTTATGTATTAGGAGAAGTATGCAGGAGGTCTGGCTGAGGTATTTATTTCTAATGCAGTTGCTTCCTACTGAAAAAGAAAAGTATTTAATAGAAAACTTGGCATTTAATAAAATGCATGTTTTCACATTAGTTTATACCTTGAATTAAGGGTGAATGGGGAAAACTGCATGATGTTATAAGAGCCAGAAAGGGACAGGCTGGATTTATGCAGCACTTTGTTAATCACTCCAAGAAAATTGATGACCAAAACCATAATAAATAACAATAATAGTATTTAATAAAGCAAACAAAAAGAAATTTGTCTGTTCATTTTCAGTTTATGGGGGAACTTCATAATCTCATAGCACCCAATTATTATTCTGGCAAAARCCTATGTCCCTTTTGCTCCCCAGACTCTGATGCACTAAAAAGAGCCAAACTCTAATTTTGCTGTAGTCAGTAATGAAACCTCCCTATACAATGGTGCTCATGTTAGAGTGAAGCCTTTTAACATTGATGTATATGAGCTGTTAGTACTGCAATACAATGTTGTATATGTGAGCAGAAGGTCAATGTTTCTACTTGCCAATTTTTGTTAGCACATTGGGATTCTGTACTAAATTATCATAAACTAATTAATAAAACCAAAAAGTCATGATGATGAATCTAGTCAGAAATGATACCGAATGATCAATATATTAATTATTATGCTTCGTTTTTCTTTCATTTCACTTCTCTTTTTCTTATTTTTTTTCTATTTAATGTTTCCTCACAATAAGTGTGAAATGGTAAATGATTTTAATTTACCATTACTGTATTAATTGCGGCTAATGGAAAAACACTCTCTCAGACACATAATGGCAATTATTCCTCTTCTCCCTCCTTTTTTTAATGAGAATTTATTCCATAAGTGTATTTACAAACAGTGAACTATAATGGATGGTCATTTCAGTGCTGCATTCTTCTTTTTATTGTGTATGTAGATAATAGATTTTCTTTACTCCACAGTGATTCTTGTTCTGTTGATAATGTGCATCTTGCTGAGTTGCTTCAAAGGTTTATGAGAATGAAGAAAATCTCCAAAATACCTCATTTTAAAGTGGCATATTGACAATTAGGGGTTATTTTTTTCCTGGTGAGGAAATCTTCCATATCTGGAAGCACTTTCTGAGTAACATCTACAACATTCATGCTGGGCTTCTTTGTGTTCCTATTAAAAACAGCAGAAAAGCATGAATGTATTAGGCTTTACCAGATTCCAGAAGCTACTGTTGAAATCAATGGAAGTGAGGCACCAAGGTGTCTTTGGGGATCTGGCTGTGCTCTGTAGAGGATCAGACAACACGTCAAAAGCAGAGGAGGGTCTAGGAGCCCGTAGTCTTGGCTCCAACTTTTATACTACGGCTTCTGCTGGAGCTCTTTCTACTGTGTTTATTTAGCTCCTGCACAGTTTCCTTCTCTGGGTTACCTGGATGCCCATTAACATAGCAGCTACTTGTGCATTTCAGAGGATGTAGTAGGAGATGATAAAAAGGAGCCTGCAATTTCCACAACTGACATCTATTTTTCTCTTGTTTTTCCTTTTCAGGCATAAACGCTACCCACTTCGTTCCTCCTTTCCTCTTCAGTCTGTAAGCATTTCAAATTATCTTCTTAAGATCTACAAGTTAAAAAGCAAGATAGAGCGAAACCAATTCCAGAAATTCTTCTCTTCCACCAGAATATATGTCCTGCAGACAGTTTCCCCCACGTATGCTTGGGCAGGGCACAGTGAACAGAGGCTGTACAGCAACACCTGTCTGATGAGAATATTTTGTCTGAAGTATAAGCGAACATCATTGCTCCTCTTTTTCTAGCCTTTTCCCGACAGGGAAAAAAAAWATATATTTTTTGCTGCCTATCGTGTTTTACAAACCAGTACCTTACATGACGTCTGTTAAGTTTTGTTCTTCCAGTCAGCAGCACCCTATTGGCAATGTAAGTAGAGCAGAAGCAACTTTTTTGTATTTCAGTCTCATATGGTAATTTTGAGAGCTGCATCACCCAACAGTTTCTTGTTTTGTTGGTTTTGCTGGTTTTGAAACATTCTAGCCCGTACGGATGAACTTATACTTTTTCAGTCAGTTACAAAAAAACGTGCTCATAGGTGTCTAACCAACATAATTTTCCCCCACTATTTGTTTTCCAAGTGCTTACCTTGTTTTGCAGGTGCAGGAGTGCATTCCTGTTCCTTGGACTATGTTTAGTGCTCATATTGGGAAGCAGAGGGGTTGTGACTATTGACAAACACTGAAACAGCCTTTTAACAGGGATCTTTGGATTGATGCTCTTAAAATAATACATGCAGCTCTATCCCATTGCCCAAGTGTAGTTCTGACAGTGATTTTTGATGTTTGAATAGTGAAAATATTATGAGATGTAATTTGACAATCTTATGGTACAGCAGGGAACTTGGGAAATCAAAGTTTTATTTTTGGCTCTGCGGTATAAAGTAGGAAAAAAGCATTTAGCTTCCCATTGCCTCAGTTTCTCCATCTGTGAAATGACCATGTTAAAACCTTGAGTAGACTGTCCTGAAAAAGCCAGGTGAAAGTCTATGTAAGAGATAGGTGCTATAGTATTGCTGTTAATTTTTGTCTGACCAAGTCTAAGCCCTGCTGGCCATTGGCAGGTGCGTGCTGACTTGAAAGGACGTGGTACTGGGGGCTTGGAGGATCTGCTCTGTGATACAGAGCTTGGCTTGCAGTAGATAAGGTCCACACAGAGAATATTCTCCGTTGTTAAGAGAGATGAGCTAGTCGTATGGAAAGAATACACTGTGATTATTTTTATCAGTAACAGATATAGATATTATCCAAAGAGTTGGAGAGGGAAAGGGCCTTTTGTTTTCGGTATCTGTATGCTGAGGATTTAACACAACTTGAGGAAGAATCATTTTCATGGTTTCACTTTCTGAAGCCTCCCCCTGCTCCAGTCCTCCTTCCCTATTTAAAAAGAGACAGAGTGGCAATTTCTTAATGAGTAAAGGGATCTCTCTTATGTGCAAACAGGGCTCATCAGCCTTTGGGTTGCAAAATCACCCCTTCTGTGCTCTGGAGCTGGCTGGGCTGTGCAGTTTCTGGAAATGACTAAACACAACTGGAAAGCTGGAACAACATTATAATAACCATCTCATCAAATGYTGCAGAAAAGTCTTGTTGGGAGAAAGAATTAGCCACTCCACAGACACCCTGCAATTGTCAGACACAGGAAACTAGTATCAGTCCCAAGAATCAAAGGAAGGAGTCTAACCCTAATAGAGAACATGAAACACTAACATCCCAATTGCAGGATAAAACAGTAGATGGACAAAATTTGCAGAAACTATTTCTGGACCGCATAAAATATACAGATTCAACAAATGATGCATTAAAACTGACAGCGCAAATATGTGCTGACTTCCCTTCCAATGCCTCTCTTACCACACTGTCTTTCCCTGTAATACTTTCCTTCACTCTACTGATATAAACAATGTATGAAAAAAATAACAAAACAGAGAGGGCTAAAAGAATCTGGGATTCAACTCTGCTTAGCAGGAAAGCTGGTGATGACCGGCAAAACCAAGCAGATTCTCAAAGTAGCAGATGGAAGATGGTATGGGAAGATGCTAAACAGATCAATAGTAGAAWAGAAAGAAATAAAATTGGAGGAATAATCTTAGCTGGTCCAGTTCAGACTGACTGTTGTGTGGGTGAACAGACAAGGAAGAAAAACTTTCTACATGCTAATAAAAGCCTTGCTCGGAGCTGCTATGCTCTAAGCACACATATTTATACATACATATTCCATACATACTTACCAAGGAAAGCCCATTGCCCCAAAGTGAGCTGTAAGGCGGCAAAAGCCTACCCATGCTGGCCCACAAAGCTGCCTAGAATCACGCGAGCTCTTCTCTGTCTCTGTTGAATTATTTTTTTTCTACAGCTCTGTGAGAAAAGTGAGTGAATCCCATCTATTTCTATATATCTACCTATGTTTATCTGAACTTGCACCATACTTTATTATTATTATTTTTTTTTTTGGGGGGGAGGCACTTAGGCTGCCTAAATCCCCTATAGCATAGGGGAGCCCAGTGCAGACCACAGAAGGACACAAGACGCACCCAGTCCATGCCCAGCAGCCTCCCGTCCTGCCAGGGAAGGAGGAGTCAAATAAGCAGATCCTGGAAGTGAGCTGCCGGCCAGGCAAACGGCACTGGGCAGGGTGTTTCGTTTCGGGGGAACATTTGCCTCATTAGTGGAGAGGGGAGGAAAGGCAGGTTAGCTAGTTTCTGAAGAAGTAATCTCAGTAGATGGAAAACTGAGGTACAGCCTGCTTAGACTAGTCAGAAAGGCGTTAAACTCGGCAACAACAACAACAGAGAATGCTGGAAAAGGAGAAGGACAGACAGCTAGCAGAAAAATCAAGATATCCAGAACACAATTAATCAAGGTGCCAGAGACCTGAAGAAAAGACTCTAATTGCCTTCAAGAATTGCAGGAAGGCTGGTATTAAGCAAAAGGAAATGGAACTGCTCGCTGATGAGTATATGGACACTCTGGTTGGTATTACAAAAAAATGGAAGAAAAATTGGCATGATTGGAATGTTAAAATCACTGATTGTAACCTTTTTTTTTTTTTAGAACAGATCAAATTAGCATAAAAGGACAGGGAATGGCACTCTGTTAAAAATGGCATTAGCTGTCTCTGAATCATTGACAAGCAGTCTTAAATGCTTATGGGCTGGTGTTCCAACACATAAAGCAGAAGATGGGAGCTAGTGGATGTCTATTACTGTCCACCAAATCACACTAGAGAACAGGATGACGGGCTGCTTAAACACCCATCTATGAGGTGTAGAAAAATAAAAGTTGTGTTATCATGGAGGATTTCAGTCTGAATGACATCTGCTGGAAGTTTCATGCCACCAGTACAAAAATATCCTTGGAATTTTAAGAAATTATAGATGACAATTTTCTAGCTCAAAAAGTGTGGCAATCAACATAGGAGAATTCTATATTAAACCTCATCTTGACAGATAAATAGAAGGTGATCTCAGAACTAGAAGTCAGTGGTTATTTAGAGTCCAATCGACTATGTTTGTTATATGCAAACCACATAAAGTTCACGTCAGTAAACACACACACAGAGTTTTTAAGAGTCCAGTTTTACAAAGGAATAATTACAATCTGAGTCAGCTAGGAAGAAGAACTGAAATGGTAAAATATGAAAAAGTGAACTCCTTTATAATGTTTTATAAATTATCCAAGAGCTAAAATCCTACAGCCAAGAAAAAGAGGCTTAAAACCAGCCATGGGCGTACAGGAAGAGAAAGCATCTATAACAATTAAAAAACAGTACATAATACAGGGGAAAAAGGAAGACGGATAGCAGTGAAGATAAATTATGAATTGCAGAAAATGGATGAGGGAAGAAAAAAGATACAAAGAGAAAGCTATAGCCAGTAGAATTTAGGACTGTAAAAGGAGGTTTTGCATATCCAAAGAGCAAAAGGAATCCCAATAAAGGTTTCACTAAACAGTGAGATACAGCAGAATTGTCAATAAGAAGCTGAAATATTCAACAGACCTTTCTGTACCATTTCTGGAGGAGGAGAGGAGAAAAATGATACGGTATTTAAGTCATGCATTAAGGATAAAATCTACCTGCTCCCACAGTGACTACAGATGATGTTAAATTACGGACACTAAAATAAGACCTTTTCAAATCATTATGTCCAAGAATTTCAGACTGTGAACTGAGAAGCTTGGCAGGTCATTAATACTGTGTTTCTACAAACCCTGGGAAACAGGAAAAGTTCAGAAAAAAGCAGATGCACCCGTATTTAGAAAAAGCAACCTCAAGTAACCAAAGTCATTCCCTGACAGATTAGTGGAATAACAGATATGGGACCAGATTAACAATGATTTAAAGGAGGGAAATATCATTAATAATTATTTATAGAAGAGAATCTTGTCAGACTAGCTCAATATAAATTTTAATGTGGTTACAACTTTGCTTGATAGACGTTAATAGTATTTGCAATGTAATAAAATTCTGACATTATTGCATATGGGACCACACATCTTGAATAACAAAGCAGGATATTATAAAATCAATGTCACACATTAAACAGACTGAAACTGAGTTCAATTATACGTCCAAATCTGATTACAGAAAGGGAGTCTCCATCAAGAGGGGTCTGACAAAAATTGTTGGTTTTTGGGTTTTTTTGATGTTTCACATTTTTAATAATAACTTAAGTGGTAAGGATGGAGCTCCTCACAGCTGAGACAACAATTTGGGGATAGTCACTGATACAGAGAGAAAACCCTGGACCTGGTCAGATAAAAAGTGTTTCAGTATAGACGAATCTCTAGATTCTCTAGCTCTAGAAATGAAGCATGCAGGTCGCACTTCTGGTGGCTCTGCCTGGGGAAGCAGAAAATTGGGAAATGGTATTTGCACTCAGGATGAGAACTGAACATGACCTCCCGGTGTGGCACTGCGGCCGAAGGGCTGTCTCAGTCCCTGCCTCTATAAACAAGGGAAAACGGTGCAGGACTTTTTCCACTGGTTTTGGTGTTGGCACTGTGCCCACTTCTGGTGCCCAGACTTCAAGAAGGATGTAGAAACTGGAGAGAGTTCAGAGAGGAGCTCTGAGAATAGTTAAAGGATAACTAATAGGAAAAGATTTAAGTAAAAAACCTTTTAAACCTTCTAAAAAACCTTCTAAAAGAAAAGGTTAACAGTGACTTGATCATAACCTGTAAGTATCTCCACAAGGAAAAGATTTAGGTAATACAGGGCTTTTCAGTCTGGCAGACAAAGGTATAGTGACTAATAAAAGCAGTGGCTGGAAACTGAAGCAAGACAAATTCACACCAAAAGAGAAGCCACACATTCTTAACAGCAAGGATAATTAATCATTTGGAATGATTTACACAGGATTGTGCTGGATTCCCCATTAATGGAAATTTTTAAACCAAAATGAAATACTTTTTAAAAAGAGCTGCTCTGCGGCAAGTACAGGTTTTAATCTTGAAGCACGAATTAATACAGGGAAGTTCTAGGGACTTGATTATACAGAAAGGCAGTGAGACAATCACAACAGTTGCTTTTGGCTTTAAAATTGTTCAGTTTAGGAATCTACATCAGTCACACATTTATAAGTTTCTTCATAGAATGCTTGGAGGATTTCATTTTGTTTTTGTTTCATTTTGTTTTGAAAGCTGGTTTCTTATATAATCACAGGATTCCAGGAGTCAGCACTTTAAAAAACAAAGTAAAATAAAAGCAATGATATGTACTTCCGAAAGCAGGAAAAGTCGAGACCAGTCACCGGACGAGATTCAGTTTTAAAAACATAACTATCGAGAGATGAAGCACTTGTTACAGCCTTTCATTTTACAATTTTATTAGTTCGAGCCCCTTAGGAATGAATGTTCCTCATTGGCCTCATAAAAATTCATAGAAACAAAGTTAATTAAATATCTTGTCACCTGACAAATCTACTAAGTAGTATTTAAAAAAATCTGCTTTACAAAACAATTGCCCAAACTCTTGTGGCTTAGCCAAAGAGTGGACTTTGAATAGTCAGAGGTAGCAAACTGTCCTTGGTTCATCCTGAGTGCCAGAGATGACCCATAAGCCTTCATAAGAAAGTCAGGAAAAAGGCAGGAAAAAATGCTACTGTCAGACCCACGTTATCAGTCTCCAGAATTAACCTTAAATTAAGTCTGCCCTCTCTTTTGGTGTTCGCACACAAGTGCCTTTGCCACTGACAGGAGGTAATGCCATGTCCAGTGCCGGGATGGCTCTTCCTGCACCCCAGTGGATATTTGGTGACCCGTGCAGTTGAGCCCTTCGTGGAAGAGGCTATGTCACGTGCCACAGGCAAAAAATTGATGTGTAGTGCCCTTCTCCTTACAAGAGGCATCAGACTGTCCAGAAAATTCTGCAGCCCAAACCAGGATGGCTGATTGCCTTTCAACAGACACTGTGTTTTCTTTAAAGTAAATAAGTTGGTGTCTGGTCTCTTTGGTTTCTGCCCACAGGTGTACTCTTTCCAGTGAGGAAGTGGACCAGAATATTTTTGGATGTTTTTGAAAGAGCTGGCTAAGGGGCTTGATTAATATTTTGAAGCTAGCTCTAAGTACTTTGAAATAACTTTTAATGAATCACATTTTCAAAAAGKGGAGGAACGTCTACACTTTCCAAACATTGCTCTGTACCTGCACACCCGTATTTACATGTGCAAATCCTGTAGATTCACGGTCACACTGAGTCACTTAATATATCACCAGTACCAGGCTGAATGCACAGCTATGTATCACAGAGATGGGTTATGTGTGTGCCAGCAGTACTTAAGTGCATGTGTATCTTGACACAAATGGACCTTGAAGAACATGGTTTCTTACATCTTGCCTTACATGTGGGACAACAAAGTGCAATGAATACACGGTTTATGACACACAGGTCTGCAGAAAACTTTCCTCCAGCTGTGTTCATATTTATACCATCCTTCACTGGCAAGCATACTTTCCGGCTGGGGTTGTGCTGCTCCTGTAGCTTGTGCACAGAGGAAGCTCCCAGCAATTTTCAGCTTGAACATTTCTCTCTTGCAAAAAGCACTGTCTTGTTGAAGAGTACTGAAGAATTTCAATTCTGGCATTATGAATAAATTGCCTTTTTCTGAAGATCCAGATGGATCACTTCCCTTTGTCCTGTGCTGCACTATAGTGATTCATGTGTATCCAGTATGCTTTATTCATTTTTTAACACACAAATGATTGTATAAGTAACTTCACAACACCTGGGAGTTAAAAAAAAATCAWATATCAAGGAAAAAAGTTGAAAAGGGGAAATAACTGTGAGCATGAGATCATCTTTATATCACTGCAAACTTTTATTAATGTTTGGCTCAAAGGGATCATTTTCTCTAGATTCTCTGGAATCCACATCTTCATTTTCACTGACATTCTGGCAACATACTAAACATTTTCTTGCATTTAATTCTAAAGTTTACAATTTTCCTTTTCCCCTTGATTTGTGACTCTTTCTTAAAATGAAAGAGCAGATTCTTTTCCTTTCACATCTGTACAGAGTTGCTTGGTTGTGACCCCTAAACAGGTTAACCAATGGTGTGGCATAATTCTTAGGTGGCACAAAGGTGCTGCCAGCTCCTTCCCACATCTTTGGTGTAAGGAAGGAGAATAGGAAAAGGCATTTGGGGACAGGGTGGGGCACACCTGTGCTTGGCTAGCCCTCAGCTGGCATGTGGTTTCTTAGAGTCTGAAGCCATCTGGTAGAAATTAGAGCTGTCCCTCCTCTAGTGCAGGAGGGGATCTGTGTCAAAAGGTCAAGACTTTGTGTTTTATTAAATGATACGATCTGATGGTTGATGGAGATCATCACAAGAAGAGGGGAGAGACAGAACATGTCCTAGAGTAGCATAACATTTTGATTCGTGTCAGTTTGGGATGGCCACTTCACTCCTGAGTGGTGAAATCATGGTAAAGCTATGAAGCTCATCTCATCAAGTGTTTATACCATATGAGGACATGTTTTGCCTGTGCCACAATCTCAGAAGACATTAATTTATTTTTCTAAGGAGGTGTTGAAATTTTCTCCTTGTATATCTCTATCTCTGTAGATAGAGTACTGCAATCCTGATTAACAAGATTTTTCAACATATTAAAATCTGCTTTGTCACATAATTAGATACATTTGTTAGCCATTTGAAAGGATGAAGAGTTCAGAATTTTCTAATAGAAAAACATACTGTACGCTTTGGAGCATAGACTAGACAGTTGTTAGCGGGACCTATGCTTCTCCATAAGATCTCTGCTGACTCACGCAGTCTGTTCAGTTTTGAATTATTCAGCCCAAGACCCTCATGGTGCAAAGAACAGCCTCCTGGCTGCCTCAGGAAATCCCTGAACCTCTCTGGCTTTATACACTCTGCTGCCATCCTTATTCCCTTTGACAGGAATAAGGAAAACCATTAGAGAGCAGCAGGGCTGGCAAGGGGAATGGGTGCACCTTGGCACAGCCAAGGGGCAGGCCCAAAACAATGGCAAAGAAGGAAGTCCCCTTACTTCAGGAATGAACTCTGCTTCAGTCTTAGCTCAGAAGTATCTTTGCTCTTTCTCTGCAAGACAGAGGACAACTGTTTGTACCAAAGGGTCCAGATGCTGCTGTATCCTCCTGTAGCAATGAAAGGAGGTAGGTTTTTTGCTTCCTGAGCTTGTTCCTGCAGACACAGACCTATCAATGAACAGAATCCAAGATACTGTAACAAGACTGAAAACTAGGACCGTGGATTTTTTTTTTTTTTTACTTACAATGTTGTTGGAATAGCTGAGACATGGTGAGCTATCTTGTATGACGAGTGGCTGTGATGGACAGGTACTGGCTCTTCAGGAGAGCAGGCAGGGCAGATGAGGGGGCAAGGGGGCTTTCCCTCTGTRTGAAGGACCACCTCGGGTGTAGGGAGCTCTTTGATGGGATGGGCAACGGGATGCTGGAGAGCTTGTGGGTCAGAGACTGGCAAGGGGAACATTGTGGTGGGAGTGTGTTATAGATGAGGTTGAGGAAGTGGACAAAGTCTTCTTCAAATGACTGGAGGAAGTGTCTGGGTTACAGACCCTGGTTTTCCTGGGAGACTTTAACCTCCCTGACATCTGCTGGAAGGGCAAAATGGAGGGACACAAGCAACCCAGGAGGTTTCTGGAGGGTGTCAGGGATAACTTTTTGATACAGGTACTAGATGGGCCAACCAGAGGTGATGCACAGTTGGGTCTGCTGTTCACTGACAAGAAGAACTGGTTGAGGCTGTGGTAATCCCAGCAGCAGCCTTGGCTGTAGTGACCATGAAATAGTGGGGTTCAAGATCCTGAGGGGAGTCAGGAAGGAGAGTAGCAGAGTGCAGATTCTGGACTTCAGTAGAGCRGATTTCAGCTTATTCTGGAAAATGGTAGGTGGGATCCCACAGGAGGCAGCTCTGAAGGGCAAAGGAGCTCAGGAAAGCTGGCAGGCCTTAAAGGACAGCATCCTCTGAGGACAAGAATGGGCCATCCCAATATTCAGGGAAAGAAGCTGACATATCAGGAGGGCTTGGCTAAACAGAGAACTCACAGTGAGGCTCCAGTGCAAAAAGGCACCATACAGGGGGTAGAAACAGGGACACTCTACAAAGGAGGAATTTAGAAATATTGCCCAGGCATGTAAGGATGGTGTTAGGAAAGCCAAAGCTGACCTAGAGTCAATGCTTCCAAGTGACATCAAGGATAATAGGAAGAGCTTGTAGTGCTATATTAGTAGTAAAAGGTTGAACAAAGAAAATGTGGGCCCATTGCTGAATGGGACGGGTGAATTGGTGAGAGTGGAAACAGATAAGGCTGAGGTACTCAGTGCCGCCTTTGCTTCTTGGCTGAATCTGACCCATGTGCTACTATCTGTCTGCTAATAAAATTGGTTGCTATGAAGTAATCTTTCACATGCATGAATTGCTTTATTGTAAAATTATTCATGTTCGCCTTTTTTTCAAGATCATGTGTAATTGTGACTGTAACATCTGGAAGTAGAAGGAGAGGAAGAGGAAAAAAGGAGATTTGTTAGTTTTATTGTAACTCCAGTTCTCATTCTCTCAAACATTGTTAATAATCAAAGAGGAGTTAAGTTCAAGCTGCATTTCTATACTAGTAGAAAATAGAGCACAAACTTACAGGGGCTTTCCAGTGATCACTGAGAAACTCTCCTGGTCATGGACATCTATTTTCCACTCAAATATTTTATCAAGGGCAGACCTCTTTTACACAACAAGACAGCATTGTTTCTCTACTGAGATCCAACCCTCCAGCCATAAGCGACTTAAAGCCCACTGAATTCCTTCCATAGAGTTCAGTGGGTTTTGGAGTAGGCCCTGGAGCCTTAAGTAATTAAAGTTGGCTTTCTTGAAAAGTTAGATGCTCATCTTCCCCTCTCCGAGCCTCTGACTTCTCCTACGCAAATTCTGGAGGATCCCAGTTCAAGTACTTTGGGCCAGTCCTGAAAATAGGCATGCTCTGGGATAATAAGAGACACTCCTGTTCTAACTGCAGTGAGTCATCCAGTAAGTCACCGTACATCTGTGCACATCTCCTGGGTTTCTTGGGTTAATTGCAGAACGCACGCGCTGGTGGCCTGGCTTTCTCCCCTGAGTGAAGGAGCTTTGCAATGGGAGAGCGAGGGCCTCTAGATTCAAGAATTTAAGGGGAAGTGAATTAGTGAGTTAAGGAGGAATTTGAAATAGAGAAGGGAAAATATTTGGCAGATAGGAAGAGGTAAAAATGTTCCAGGTGGAAGGGACAGCACGAGAAACAATACAGYTATGAGAGGGGGAGAAAGGCATTTGAGAGGCAAGGATCCTTGTAAGTGTCTTACTCTGAAGTCCCAGTGATGTGTCTTGCTTGTGAATCTCCTACTGCTTTTTGAGGGTTGAGGGAGGAGAAGGAGGGGTGAGGTCGTTTTCTTAGAAAATTTCCTAGGACTATGGCGCAACACATGAAAGTCCTGTTAAAATATATAAGCTTGCTGCACTAACCCCATAATTTTAACAGGTTGGTTGTTTTAACAGACCTATTTCAGAGTGCAAACCTGTTTTCTGAAATATGTTTTGGATTAGTRCAATAGAAATGYGTTGGTTTTATAGGTCAATTCTCTACTGTAAATTGCTTTTCACTTGTAATGGATTTTTATCCTTTTAGCAGGTTTAGTCTTTTAACAGGAATTCATTGGCTGGGCACACAAGTAGTTTAGTCTCAAAATAAAGCTGCTTCGTGATACTGATAATTTAATAGTGGACTTTATCCTAAGGGCTGGATACTAAGCAACAGTGGAGTGGTTACTTAGGCTATGTTGCTACCCTATCGCCATTTCTGAGCCAAGCCAATGGCTGGTAAAACCTTCTAGCTGTTCTAAATTTTAGTTAGCTGGAGAAGCCCTCAGTGGGGCTGCTCTGCATCAGGAGATAGCAGAAGCACTGGCATACATTGTCCATGCCCCTTTCTTCCCAATATAGCCTTAATCAGACCTCATGCATACCCCATCACAGTTTTCTCCTCTGCTAAGGGTCTCCCCACATTCCTGGTCATGACACATTTGTACTACGGGAAATAGGTGAAGCAATCTTGAGGAAACTTGATCCTAAATATTTAGCTCTGGGCTAGCGCTGTCATTGCTAATGTTTCCCAGGGCATCTGTGTAGACAGAGCAGTGATTTTGGATGGCATTCACCTCCCCTAATTTGAACTGTCTGTCTGTGAGATGTCTGGTCTAGGCACATTGCCTAGGCTCCTGCTGCAATCATTGCAGACACAGGTATCCCAGCAGGTGATGTACCCTCCCCACCTGCCTGAGACTCCTGCCTTGCACGTAGGGCAGCTTCATTCTCAGGAAGAGCCCTATCTTTCTCTTTTGACTACAAAAGTATAGCTTAATCTAGATATCTAACTTTTAGAAACCTAACATTACTTGAAATGAACCTCATCCTCCATTCCTGGCCTCTCACCTCCCCTTTTTTGCCAGGGACAGAGGCATCCGTCATGCAAAGGGGTGATTTTTATGGCTGTTATTGAAACACATGAGCAGGAAGGGGGGCACTGTGCCCCAGCAGCAGTGGCAGAATTACACCTGGAAATCAGCTGAAGGACAATAGTGAACAAATGGTTCATAAACTAGACCTTTACTTCTCAAACACTCTTGCAACATGTCTGTTTTGGTGTAGGTGTATTCTATGCAGATGCCTTTGAATTACATCTTTATCCCTTTTGATTCTGCTTGCTACTCAGTGAGAGTGGAACATTTTCATGGAATAGTGAAATTGTTTCCAAAATCCAGATGCAGCRGATTGAAACTATTTGCCAAATTAAGACAAAGCAAACAACACCCCCAACCCCAAAAGATGAAGTCCTGTTTCTGTCACTTTGGAAACAAAACATTTCAGCTTCTTGTTAGGAAATGACATTTTGAGTGTTGTGTAGTGTTTCCGAGTGAAAGAAAAAAACACTTTAAGAACCTGAAAAAATTTGAATTACAGGTTAAATAAAGCATTCTGTATTGATACAAAATAAGGTTTTGTTCTGGTTATAAAATTTTTTCCCCTCTCTTTTTTGGAGGGGCTTGGCCACTGAACCAAAAAAATTCCATCATGCCCAAAGCGCTAGTTTAAAGACTGTGAATGCTAATGGTCACAGGAAGAATTTCTCAATGCAGATAAGTTACATTTTCAAAATTAATGAGGTCTGCTAATTGAGTTTATCCAGGTAATAAAATCCATCTACTAAAATGTATCCATCAAATATAATTCTTCCAGTTCTGTAAAAAATATATGTTTCTTTGCCTGTATATCATCTGTGTGAAGATAATGAATACCTTGTGACATTGAGGTCACAGGTCGAATCCCAGACCTTATTACGAATCTAGGGAAAATTACCTTTTCACTGACCTATAGTATGACCTAATAGTCTAGGAGGAGTTAAAGGCCAATTGTTCATTCAGCATCGCCACATAATATATATATAAGTATATCTATATATATTTAATAACACTGATGCAATGAAAACTTACTGCTGTAGATATGGATTTACAGCATGTCCACTGGGATTTCTCATGCAGATCTCAAGATGTCACAAAACAACATAACAGCAACACTCTGAAGTGCATGTTTGAAATGAATGTTGACAGACCTTGGTGTGTGGGGTAGTGTTTTATTGTTCCTCCAGTGATTTGTGATAGCCCCAAACAGTGCATCTTTAACAGCTCTAGATGACAAGTCTTCCTTGCACTTTTAAGTATGTGGGTTATTTGCAGCTACTTTTGCTGGCTGCATGGAAGCGAGGCATTAAAGGGTATTGCTCCCCACAGCAATGCCCCACGTGTGCAAGCCTTGTCAGGGGATGCCTGCCTTCCCTTGCTCCAGCTTCCCCGCCCTCTCGGCTGTGCTGGTGCAGCAGTGTGTGGGACTGAGCTGCAAAACTGAGCCAGGGAAACAGTCCAGCTTTCTAAAAAAGCCCTTGAAAAGGGGCATGTGGCAGTGGTATGGGGAGTTTTGCTTGCTCCACTTCAGAGCATGGCCCCACAAACCAGTGAAAAAGCCAGAGGGAGAAACTGGTGATCTCAGGGGTGCACAGGGGTGGGAATAAAACCAGGCCTGGGGGAGTGGTGGGGCCACTGAAAGCATCACAACACCTTGAAATTACCCCCTAAAAGCTTACACAACTTTCTGGCTGAAGGTGCTGACACTCCTAACAGAGCAGCTTCGATAGGAAGAGGAGATTGCTGCCTTTTCCGTGGGTGAAAATATTGTCCAGCACCAGTTATTATTAGGCCTTTTGTAAGAGCCTCGTGTGGTCAGAATGGGGGAGTCTAAATAAGCACATATGTTTTTCACATTTATTTGCTCCTTTCTTTAAAGGCTCAGCCACATTCCCAGCATGCAGGTCATCCACACATGTCTTTCTCTGTGAACTTTTCTCCTGATTCCCTTCCAGCCTGCTGCACAATAACATCTTCCATGTTTCCTTCAATGGCCATGTAGAACAAGATCCTGTGCGTTTGAGCCTGCCTTGATTTGCAGGTCTGCTGCCCTATAATGACTGACAAACAGGCCACAGATTACTTCCATTTTATGACTTGAGTTTAGGGAAATTGAGCATCCTAATTAAACACAGATGTAAGGTTAAAGTGTAGAACAATCTGGACTGGTTTTCATTTAAGTCCCTTTCTGATTCGTTTGGTTCCGTGAGAGAGTCGCAATTAGAAAAAAATATTTTGTCAATGTTGAAAGACATGTGATGTAGAACTGATTGGATTAAATCTGAGTCCATGTGAATTTTGGCAAATTCAATTAGGAGAGGCCCTTGCAAGTGCTCTGTGGAAAACCTCCAATGGCTTTGCACACTGTATTTGGATTTTCCAGTCCATAACACTGCATGTGTTGACAGTGCGCCAACCCGGAATAATGTGCGAGCATTACAAACAAGTTTCTTTGCTTTGCAGGAACTTTTGCAGGTCAGACATATAGCTAAACTGCAAACCTAGCCTCATTTGAAGATTCCCAGACTATGCAAAATGCCAGGTGAGTGTTTTTTAAGGGGCAATGCAAGGAAAGATCTCAGTGGACTGCTTCAAACTGCGTTGCTGTTTCTAGAATTATGGAAGTTGTAGGCTAGGTGGGAGAGCTTTCTGAAGCAGGTGTGGCTTTTTGTGTGATTGCTTGTCTCATGGGTGATACAAAGGGACCCTAACTCTGGACTGGAAAGTCTACATGCCACCACCATGAAAATATTTAATACCTGTTATTAAAACATCTTATGAAATGTGTTTGTGGGTCTGAAGATCCACAGGTCCAGTCCTGCTGCTCTTTGGCAGTCAGCTGGTTGTTATTCACTTCTGTCCACAGTCTTTTTGTGGGGAAAATATTTGCAGAAGTACGTGTGTCAAGGTCAAAGCCGGATCTACTTGTGTGTGTGGGAATTGACTGAGTTTTGTCCAAAAGCAATCAATAACTTTGATCTCCCCAACCCTCCTCCCCCAACAGACAGAAATACCTTCCTGTTAGAGGTAATAAGAATGAAACAGTTTTCTTCTATTTTTTGACTTTGCTAAAAATAAAACCCAGGTCCCAGCTTCCCCTAAACTAAGCAAGAATGTGCATTAATTTCGATACTGATAACATATGTCGTAGGTTTATATTATTTTTAACAATCCTTTGTTCTGCCTGTGTCAGCAAAACACAGTCACCAGGACTTCTTTGGCTTGATAACTGTTCTGTATGAACCAACAGACAAACAAGCACAGCCTTGTTTTTGAGAAGCAGTTATTTTCCTTTTGTTCTAAATGGTGATGTTTTATTATTTATGCAAAATGGATTTGCCTTTCTCTAGTCTCTCTCTCCTCTTCAGTCATGCACTGGATAGCACTACAAATAAAAAACAAAGCAAAACAATGGAAACAGCACGTTAAAATGGACCCCTGCACCACAGTCAAAATACAAAGCAAGGCTTAGTGAAAGAACTGCGAGAATCCAAGAAGGAACAAAATTTATTGGCTGTATCCCATCTCTCCCTGAAGTGGGGGATTGTCCCATGTCCCATGTGTCTGTTGGGGTAAASCCCCCTTTTGCTGTGGCTTTCTAAGAAGCCTCTAGCTGTGTTAACTTCTCCTAAGAGCTTGTACTAATTTCAGAAGGTTTAGAAATATTTGCTGCTTTTTGCTTCAATTTCCAGAGCTCCTTTTTCTTTCTTTTCTTTTAWAAAATACAGAGAAAAAGATTTGCCTCATGTGTTTTCTGAAAACAAAGGTGGAAAAGCCCCCCTCCATGAAGAAGAAGGCCATACTAGGAGCCAAAGATAGCTTAGTTGCGATGTAATACTATTTGGGCTAGAAGAGACAGTCAGGTCTAGCTGCAGATCTGGCTCCTCTGTGTTGAACAGAAGTTTCAGACATACCCAGATCAGTGACTTAGGCTCCTAGGTAAGGTGAGTACTTCTGCAAAATTACCTTGTAGCTCCTTCTGTTCTGTCAATTTACAAGCTCATGTCTTGCCTGTATCCAGAGTCCCTCAAATCAAAACTGTTTTTTTTCTTCATCTTTTATCAAAATTTATAGTTGGAGACWCTGCCAGGAGCCAGAGTTGTTTACATTGACCCTTTCCACTGCAGTTCTCTTCTTCAGCATTGGCTTGTGACACCAAAGCTCATATTAAAGCGTGGCAATGCAGCTTGCTGGTATATCTCAGACTCCTGCTTGCTGTTGACAGTTTTCCCTTTTGGAGTAAATTCTGGGCTCCACAAAGTCAGTGGGAATTTTGCCTTTTCCTTCTGTCAGGCCAAGATTTCCTCTGTTGTCTTCAGATACCTTCGTTAAGTTTGCTCCATCTTTTATCATCACTGCCTGTTCTGAAACTTGCTTCCTACGCTCCCTAAATGCTCTGTTTCTATTTGTTCCAATGCCCTTCCCCTTAAATGCTGTACTGTGGTTGAAAGTCCTTTTGAGAAGCCTGGGGAAATTTCCTCTGGAGAACCTTAAAATAATACATGCAATCTTTTGCAATCTGGTATACCACAAGACAGAAGAGGAAAATATACTCAGATCTTTTGTACTGTTAGAATTGACATAGAGACTAATCCTTCAGACACAGGTGGAATCTGAGCTGGCCCTTCCACCTCTCTAAGTTTTGAATGCATAATTATATTTCTGTGGGGAGAACGTGGATAGATTTTGTATGACACAATTATCCTCTCCCTTGTCCAGCCATCATGAACAATAAGGCCAACTTTCTTGATACAGCTTTGGAAATGTGCACACAAATCCCATTAACAAATTAAATGCTACAAGGGAAATCTTCTTGATGCCTTGCTTCAATTGTTGAAGGGCCAAGATGGGTCAGATTTCAAACTTTAAAAAGAAAAGAAAAGAAAAGAAAAGAAAAAAGAAAAGAAAAGAAAAGAAAAGAAAAGAAAAGAAAAGAAAAGAAAAGAAAATGACTAAGCTGGGGATCTCTGTTATGGAAAGAAACTTTTCCTTGGTGGTGCTTTAGAGGCATGTGGGAGTGTTTATTTGTCTGGTATATGTGGATTATTTGGTTAAGTCTTATTTAGCTGTGGATTATTCAGTTATTTCTTATTGAAGTASTTTTTTAAATCCTCTATAGTCAGATCACTTTGTATGGGTATGGTATTAATATGTTATTGTTAAAATAATGCACAAAATGTTACCTAATTTCCCCCCTTTTCTATAGTTCTATTGCGGGATTTTGTAGAATTAGCAAATGTGAAGCCACATCCTGCCCCCTCTCATAATACGAGGGCCTAGATTTTGGAGTTACTAGCCTAAAATGGTAGCAATACTATTAGATTCCACCAAAATCAGTTTCTGGATCAGTTCCCTGGGCTTTATGAACCTAATTCTTATGAAAAGTCAATGGATTGTAGGACATCACTCCCAAAACAGGACTGCATCCTTTAAATGTACTGACATCTGCTTTTCAGCACCAGTTTAGGTGTGTAACTTTAAAGCTCAGTGTTCCACGCTGACAACCAGAGAGAGGTAAACCCCTGAAACATGGCTCTGTTACACGGTATGGGAGATCTTACTTTGGTTAAGAACCTTCTCTCCCTCCCACCCTGCAAGCTGTTACAGAGGAGTCTAAATATCTTTAAAAGATATCTGGCTCTGGCTTTCTTTACAGTACAAAACGTGGTTTCTGGAAAATCTGCCTTGCAGAAACAGAGACGGCTATCTGTCCAACTTACATTGGTTTTGCATGGGTATGAAGTCCACCAGCAAAATTTGTCCAGGAGAATGTGATTTCAATCCTCTTGGGAAATGACAAAGGAAACAACCACTGTTATTATCATAAACACGCAAAAACTATGCCACAGCTGACATGGCAACAGATTTAAATGCATTCAGTGTATTCAGTGATGCATCATCCTTGTTCATTGGGCTTGTTCGCTTACTCATGCACAAAATCCAGTCTCCTACTCATGCCTCTTAGTGGACATCATCCTTCATGTGTATTCATCCTCAATGTGAATTGGTGTGATTCTTCAATACCAATTTCAAATTGATTAAGAAAAGTCCAAGTATCATAGTACTCTGTGGGCTGTATATGTACATGGTAGAAGCTAATGAAGTCGATGCTCATGCCAGGCAGGAAGGGGAAATTTGCAGCCTTGTTAACAATTCTGAAAGGAGAGGGAGAAAAATCTAAACTGGTTGTGTGGTTGCCTTCTTCCCATTAGAAAATGCATTCTTCCTTGTGCCTTTGCAGCCATGAAAAGAAGCAGGACCAAAAGCTCTCTTAGAAATGGCTTGGATTAACTATTTAGGAGATGCACCARCTTTACCATTTCCAGGGAACTGGTGAAAATTTTTCTGAAATTCAGAAATGACCTGAATGGAAAGAAAATATTGCCAAAYTGTTAGCAAATTTTTCATGCCCACCCTCTGTTTTCCTGTAGTTCTCCTTGGGCCTGACTCATCTTCTGGACTCACAGGACAACCCTCCCCTGGATTAGCTGGAAGCTCATCTGGTCATTTACTTTTTATCTAGAATTTTGGTGAAATTTATGTACAATTCTGTGAGTTAATGTAAAAGTAAACAATTCTTGTGCAGAGAATAAATACTGAATAGCAGTACTGTTTCCAAGTAAAAATCATTTTGTTGTGGATACATGACCTATAAAACTTATAGAAACACACAAGAGAAATATGGGGTCCTCCACTTTGGGGTGAATTTCACATGTAAGACCTTAGCTACCTATTGTATACATCTTGCACTGAAAACAAAAGATAGAACTTCATTGAAATAATCATAAAACTATTTTTCCTATACTAACTACAGCTGTGGGGCATGTTTCTATGGAAACAGTTTTCCTTATGTGCTTCTCTATAGCTAAAGGTCTCAAATGGACCTTCTGTCTACTCATTGCCTGTATAAACTGCAGATTCTGTACAATAATCTCTAACACCGATCAGCTGAATCTCCTGATATGTGTCAGAAAACATTATCAGGAGGCAAACACCAGTTATTGCAGGTTTCCATAAATTTATAGATAATCAGGTCCTTAGTGACAAGTTGGCATCTTAAGTGTAAGGACTGTATTGAGGAGTTTTGATTAGAGGTCATTGTCCTATCCAAAGCTGTAAAACACAGTGATGAATTCTGTGCCTTCACCTTTGCTGCACAAAGACTTATGTTGCTTTGATTTGAATAATTTATGCTGCATATTGCATTCTACATGCCAGGCGCTAAAAACAATTTATTCTTTGTTGACATAAGTAAAACACTTGCAAAATTGCTGATTAAATGAACCATGCACCTTTAATATTTTTCTTATTGTAAACCATCATCATAAAAAAAGAAGGCATAGCTGATATTCATTTGGGGATACCTGACAGTACAAGCTAGTTGGTAGATAAAGGTATGCAGTTAGTGAAACAGCTGCTATTTAAACATACAAGATAAATTGCCTACCTTTTTAGATACCCTCAAATTATAAAGCTAACAGTCCACACTGTGCAAGCTGCCTTTATATTATTCATGCTCAGAGACACTTAAATGTAAAGGTATACAAATGCAGTAGTTTTTTTTTTATATGTACACATAGTGTTCTGTGTATGAATAATGCAGTAGCTGTTAGTGGTATAAAGACTGTGATACATATGTGAGTGGGTCTGATTCAGTCCCATAGAAGACAATGGGCACATTTACATTTATTATAATAACTAAAAGGGTTCATTTCCAAACTGTGGGATGATATCATTGGAAGAACATGGACCATGCACATGGTTACTAGGATAAAAATTGAGTTATAACTACACCTAATAAATTATTTGAAGATGACAGGCAATAACTGTTGAGTCCTCGGTATCTCATAGGAGGGTAAGATTCATCTTATCCTATTGTAGAATTAAGCAGGACTCTGAGAGCTCTTTAGGGCCCTTCTAGAGTCATCAAAGAAGTACCTTCAGGAGGCAAGCCATCCCTCTGACGTAATGTRAGATAAGATGAATGACATAAATGAAACACTATGAATTCCTCTGTAGGGGTGCTAACCTCTTTGGGGAGTGTAGGAGAGGGAGTCCACATCACCAGCTTTAACTGGACACCTAACTTTTAGATGACTAAACTTAGATGACATGAATACAACTCTAGTTCTCATGACCCAATGCCTTCAAATGTATGTTTAAAAATGTGAATCATTTATGCATTTAGTTTAAAAGCAACTTCACTTTTCGTCAGTTGTGGTGTCAGTTTACTCTCAGCACTTCACTTAGTTCAGGCAAAATAAACAGATGAGTCTGTCTGATATTTTATGTAATGATTTCCTCTTTCTGGTAACAGTCAGTGAAGCTTGGACATTAATGGGAGACTTTCACAGTCAGGACAAAGGATGACACTGAAATACTTTGATTTTCTGTTCAGTTTGTTATTATCTTTCTACCCTTACACAGCTTGTATTCTACATGTAGTACACAGCTGATAAGTCTACATCGTATTTGAGTAAATTTGCTTAGTTAACCTCACTGGACGTGCACACCGAACTCTGGTAACAAGTAGCAAAAGGAAGTGAGCAAGGAAAAACACGCTGGGTGCTCAGACTCAGCTCATGTCACATTCTGGAGATATTTGGGGATTAAAGACAACATCCTGGTTTAATATTATAGGGAAATGGTGTGTGTGGTCCATGGGCACAGTCCATGTTGCTGTCACTGGGTGTTATCAGCCATGTGTTGCAAAGAAAATTSCACACTATGAAAATGGCTACATATTTCATGAACTCACCACTATTTTGACCATTTACACCAGAGTGGAATGTGTCCAGAATAACAGGGGTTTCCTTTAAGCATTTTGGGATCAGCCTATGACATCCTAAAGGAACCCGCATGTGGAGTAATTCCATTTATTCCCATGGAATTCCATTAGATTTTCACCTGGAGATGCAAAAGAGGAATTTCGCTAGTTTATTTGTCATACTGCTCTTACATCAATTTAACTTCATTGATTTTGCTATTGTTTGAATAGCTAGGACTTTTATTTCTCCCAGATGAGCAGTTTCAAATATATGGAGCCCTGAAATCTTTATGAAAGCACATTCAGCACAGGGAAATGCTGCAGTGCAAATAACAGGCAGGAGATCTGAATGACGTGGAACCAAATAAGGGACAGTTGTGGAGAAAGTGGAAGATGAACAGCGCTTGGTTTTTGGTCAGAAGGACTGAAGAGACTTAAATAAATAGACAATTAAAAAAAATCCATCCTTCCTTCTCAGTTTGTGCTTTTGAATCACTACCAGACACTTTTCAAACAGTTAATGAAGCTTTACACCAGCCACCTGAGAATATCTCAGCCCACGGAAACATCTCAGAACCAAGCTGCAGGTTGACTTTATTGAAATTTTAAATATCCATCTTTTTTAAAAATTGAGAATTACTTACTGATGAGATACAAGTACAAAAGGATTACAGTCATTAAAAATATAAGTACTTATTTCATTTTCAGGTCTCATTTGTTTCACTTTCAGGCTCAGTTGTTCAATATGCTTATCTCCAGACAGCTTCCAGGAACTTCTGCAAAAGTTAATTATTAAGGACATATAGCCTAACACTAAATACTAAATACTAAAACATTTGCTATCCTGCATTTTTAGYAATTTGTTTCTTTTTTCTTTTTTGTTAACATATCTTTATATAACCAAGCATACCAAAGCTGTAGCTAAGCCCCATGCACCTGCTTGAGCTTATTTCTCTTCTCCCAATAGTCAAAACAAATCTGTGTTAAGGTTAAACATGAAGAAAATGAATAAGCAAGGAAAACTGCATTGAAGAGAAGGCACGCTATATTCCCTTGTCTCTCTGGAACTGAGCAGAGCTTTGGGAGCCAGAAACACCTCTGGTCTGTATCCTTCTTTGTCCCTGATGTAGGCCAATTTTGCAAGACAAAGCTTCCAAATCTGAATGCTTGCATCTGCAGGTTGAAGATACTGTGTGCTCAGTTTCGGCCTGGGAAAGCCTGTTTGCCTGAACCTGCACTGACGATCTGAGGTTTGCTCGGCTGTTGAGTTTCTTCTGGTTCCCATTGCCTCTAACATCGATATTTTACTAGCCAGTTACAGTTCGGTATTTTTCTCTCCAGTGAAGACCGCTTTGCTGAAGTGATTTGTTTTCATCATTTGTAAATGCTCCTTTCCACTAAGGCTTTAACACACTCCATGTCAGCGTGCATTTAAGCTATCAACACCTGTATCTCAACTTACCCTTTGAATTATGTAAGAGTTGTAAGGGCTGCCTATCGTAATGTCATCTTCATTAATCAGCCTTTTAATTTTGTAGTATATTCTTGCTAGGGGTGAAGAAATGCCAGCTTTGGGTTTGGCTTTAGAGGTAAATGTATCCTAGCTGCAATGTTTACAAAATAAAACTTCACACAAAAATATAAACACTAGACATGAGATAATCTTAGTTAAATTTTCTTAAGAACTGCAGTGTACTTTCCAAACAAAGCCAGCTCTCTCTCTTCTCTTTTTAGTGACATCTAGTTTTTAGGGTGTTGCTTTCACTGTAGCTGTTTGCTTCCATACTTTATTCAATATTTTCTGTGGGATGGAGGACTCTGAATAAACTTCCCTTTAAAACCTCTGTCGCAAATTTTGGTCTGTTTGTACCCCTCGCCATTAATTAATTTAGTAAACCATTGCAACATTGTAGCAACAATATAGCAGAGCTCAGTGTGAGACCTGATTGAGATGGAAGGTGATTTTATTTTGAAACCGAACTGGTGTCCCTCCCTCACGCTGTCATACTTACACTCTCCCAGGCACCAAGTCATGCACCCACAAGGGCTGCTGGGACTGCCTGTGGCAACCGGCAGGACAAGAGACATGACCTTGTGACTCCTCTTTACATCTCCTGGGTTTAAGATTGGTGATCATGTGCTGGCTTTGGATGTCGCTCCTCTTAGAAGCTGACAGGGATTATGGTCTTTCCTCTCTCCCTTCTCTCGCACCTCTGGGATCATGAGGATTTATTCTCTCTCCTTGTCCCTTTATCTGGGTGTCTTGCAGCTCCAATTCCATTCTGGCTATCAGTGCTCCCTTGTTTTAGGCTCTCCCTTGTTTTCCAGATCCGGGTGTCCTGAGAGGCTGCACGTAGATGTGGTATGATCTTGTTGATCTGCTAATCTAGGTGCCAAGACCATATATCCTTCTACCTTTTCCCTCGTCTGATGCTTCTGCACACAACCATTCCCATTCACTCTCCACTAGGACTGAGCTTAACATTCCTCTTACAGATTTCTACATGTTCACCATGATAGACAACTGTAGGTGACCTTAGTGATCCAGGAGGGTTTTTTACAGTTCTTTGGAGTTCTGTTCCTTCTTTGATCTTTTTAGTTGAGTTCTGAGCTTTGGATCACCTTGACAGAAATTGCAGCGCAGTTGTGGTGGGAGCAATTATCTGAACCTCATCGGCTTCATCAGCTTGTTCCTTTGCACCCATTCTGACTGCTTAAGGCTTTTGGATGTGAGGTTGCAGGTCTATCAATAACAAGACTGGCAAATCTATCAGCTTATTTTTACTTGTTTCCACTCAGACTGCATGTCCTAATTGTCTCTCCTTCTCTCTGCACAAAGGAAGACCTGAATATAAGTATTTGACATCAGTGGAAGAGCTTTGAGTGTGTTTGGCCTAGAGGATCTGCTTGCAATATGCTTTATCTACTCTTCTCCACAGTCCCACAACCTTGATCCTAGCAGAGAAAGAGCAACCATTAGTGCAACTGTCACATCACCTTTAGTATAGGTACAACATTGGCAAAGGGTATGTAGAATTAATGTACTGTTATTAAAAAGSTTGTAAGTCAGCTGTTCCCATGCTGGTTGGCATCTCTCCCCAGGGTTTAGTTTACAGCCATTCTCATTTTCAAGAAGTTCAAAGTTGCACTGCACCTTGCTTTGGGGTAAGGGAACTTTGCTCCTGACCTGCATCATCCATGTATTTTATGTTCTGGGAAACTTGTTAAGTTTCGTACTATGCACTGCTACTGGATGTCTTCAGTTGCCTGTAGCACAAGACATCATTGCTCACTGGAGTCACTGAAAGCCATGACAAGTAAGTCAAGTTGTAGAGAGCACAATGCCTGAATGGACGAAGATATTCCTACAGTTTTCTAGGGGGTAACTGATCTGGCACTCTGTACTTCGTGCAGAAGCTCTGGGGAGCCATTATGTCTCTATCTGCTGTCAGGGACAGGCTAAGCTGTRCTAGCACAACATGGGAGTTTATGCTGCCCATGGCTGCATTAGCAAGTAGTGCTGCCCAATAGGGGCTGGTCTCTGTGTTTTGGGGGCTTTACCTCAAACTAGATCTAGCCTGGTCCTGGGGACTGAATGCCCACTACGGGCTGTGCATGCCGTGCCAGCTCTGGGAGAATAGCCTCCCACGGTGCCTGGTTATCACTGGATCCACTTCACCAGCATGCTCCTGACTGGGATGGAGAGGCTCAGCTGAGTGCAGCATGGTGCCCAGCATGGGCTAGCAGCAGCCTGATCTTCTTGGGAAGCAGTGAGGAGAAGGAGAGAGGGATTATCATGGGAGGGGGTGAAAAAGGACTTTCTATATAGACTATAGTAGATACCTAATTTAGGCACCGAAGTTAGGAGGCTRCTAGCTGTGGGCTCTCTGTATTGGGGTGGTCTCTGTTATGGGGTGATTCAGGAAAAGCCCCTAACTCAGCTGCTGATTCACCCTCTTGTGGGACCTGCCACTACCCCTGGGTGAGGAAGTAAGGCAGTGAGACTAACCTCACAAATTGGGCATGTGAGATTGGTGTTAAACTCAGCCAGCGTGGATGTCTGTCCAGGCTCCGAGCTTGTACTCCTAAAAGTAAAGTTCATATGTGAACCCACCTGAAAAATAATCCCCAAGGTCAGTATTTTTAGATCATCTAGTGAGGCATGCAGGCAACTACTAAGTAACTCAAATGTGGCAATGTATCTAAATTCATTTCCCACTAAGTGTCAGGCAGCTCCAACACAAGAGTCTCACTTGGGGATGGAGTGCAACCTGCTGCTCTGGGTTTGGGGGCAGTGGGGATGTTGGTGCTTTTGAAATCTTAGATAGGGTTTTCAGGCCTGCATGTGGATCAGAAGCATGGCTAGTTGTGAGTTGTGATTTTTGGGATCTTAGCATAATTCAGGTTGGAAAGGACCTGAGTAGGTCACCTAGTCCAGCACTGAGCGGGGTCAGCTCTGCAAC
Organism: Apteryx rowi; assembly: GCF_003343035.1. Classification (NCBI taxonomy): domain Eukaryota; kingdom Metazoa; phylum Chordata; class Aves; order Apterygiformes; family Apterygidae; genus Apteryx; species Apteryx rowi. Next base: position 585,395 of record NW_020449508.1, on the reverse strand, counting down.
TGACCTGTATGTATTTACAACTGTATACATCATGTAAGCCTTTCTTTTGAAGAATGTGATTATGGAAATTGTATATGTATTTTCCTAGTGAATGTTGATTTTTTTCCCCTTGCACAATACACTTAGTTTAATACTAAAGATAGATGTAGACTAAGGAGTTCATATCACTTATTATTTGTAAATACATAACTTTAACAAACTGAGAATGTATTACTAAAATCCTATAAATAGTTTTGCTTGGAAAACAAATTTCAGAATTGTTGATAATCATTTTGGAAAGTCACTAGTTTGTCATTCTTCATGTTGAAAGTGGCTCCCAGTAGCACATCTAGCTGATAACTTTTCTTCAACTTGGCAGTSATGAGAGCCAGATCAGGCTACCTGGTTTGCACCACGCATCTAACTTTGAGACAGAAAAAAATGGTGATTGTTGAGCATTGTTACTGATCAATTCTCTAATAGAAAAATAAAAACAGAGCAATGTTAAGAAATGTCGTTCTACTGCTCCTGCCAAAAAGCTTTCTTAAACTGGAATTTAGAATTAGCAAATATACTAATACAATTTTTCCCCCAGTGGGCTTGTTTTGTTTTAAAGATCACCTTAGAAGTCATAGAAATTGAAAGCTTGAATAATTTACATTTGACATTTCATAGTCTATCTATTATATGAAGATGATGCATCTGAATATGAAAGATCTTGAGGTACAGGAAGGTTGCCTGGTAATGCACAAATAGACAACAAAGAAAGTTTTATTTTCTCTCATTCACATTATGATTCTCTGAAGGACAGTATCATTTTATATCTCCTTCCTCAAGCAGCATGAAGTCTGTGTCCACAGAGCTTTAATATTTGCCGTGGGAAAACAGAACAACAAACATAGAAAAACAAGCTAGTCTGAAAAAATCTTAGAAAGTAAGGGACAAAAACACAACCATCTTTAGTGGTTGTTACTAGTAAGTCATTTTTAAAATTAATTGCATCTGCGTGCTTCTGGAAAAGCAATCACATGAGCTATTACATAAAAATTTAAATAAGGAAAATTATTCAGAGTACTCCAATACATTTTACTTGTGTATCCATGAAAGATAGAAATTATACAGCCTCAAACATTTATGTATGCATTAAACTGCCCAGACTTTGAATATAGTAGTCCTTGATACTTACACTCCATGTGTCATGCTACATAGGTACCTAAAGGGAAAGCAAGTCTGAGCTTAGTTGCTGGCCTGTGCATTTCAGTGGCTGAGGTGTACACATATTCTGATTTTTCTGTGAGTAGGAGAAGGAGGTAACCTCTGGCAGAAGAACAGCAATAAACAGCTGGCAATGGTAACTTTTTAAACTGTTCCAGCTAGGTCTGCCAGATTTAATTTGATCGTACTCCTCTTGCTGTAATGAAAAAAAAAAAAGTAATTACTTAAACCTACCCTCTCAAATGCACTCCCTAATTTGAGGTGCCTCACCTTTCTTTGAGTTATGAGATATGTGAAACATGATTTTTTGAAGAGCACGGTACTTGACAGCTTATAAGGATTGAAGACTACAGGAACGGACAACACRCACCACAATTTAAAATCTGGGCATGTTGTCTCAAATTAGGCACTTGGGAACTGAGACATGTGAAGTAACTGGCCACTTTTACAGTCTGGGCTCTGCTCTTCCCAGTTACCCTGGAAAGTGTTTTGTGCATTGTCATGACTCAGGCAGGAGGTTTCCAGCATGCTGGGGTTTGCTTGCAGAGTCGAGTCCCTCTCACTTCACTGGGCTTGGGCCACAGGCAGGAGGGGCTGGCCAAGAAACCCCTGTGGGGTCTGGGGCCCAGACACAGTGATACAGACCACACAGCAGAAAAGATTTCTTGTCTTTACTGCAAGCCCAAAATGTGTCACCGGGGCTCCCGTGGCATATAAAGAAGGAAACGGATGTCTGCCTCATCGTCCAGCTGTAACGTCCCCTCTTGTCCTGTTGTGTCCAATCCGCTCTTCCCATGAGCCATCCCTTGAAAAATCATGGGAACAACTCATCTGTTCAGTGCTTCACTCCACAAATAAGTAGCTGAGTAACTTTTGGGGGGGATTTTTTTGGAYTGCTCATAGTTCAGAGCAATCTGGCAATCAGAAGAGATGAGATGGGTAAGCTTGCTGGACAGCAGTGGTTGTTAATTATTGATGCCTTATTTATTTCTAATCTGGGAAGGCCTTGTTCAGTAAGGGGCTGTGAAGATACTTCCCTGCATTTCGCTCATGAGAACAAGATGTGGTGAGCGCTGAGGCCAAAGGCAGAAAAAAATGACAGAACCTGTTAAACTTATTACTTGTGTTATGGAAAATGCCTATGGGTCCCAAGGAACATGAAACTGCCAAGCAGTAGACACAACAACCGTAGAAGCAATCTCCTACGCTTTACAGTCTGCGTAGACAAGGCAAACAAACGAAGAGAAGGCAAAATGCTCCATTATGATTCCCATTTTGCAAGTGGGTGACTGAGGCAGAGGAAGATTAAAAAAGGCTTAATAGTACATGAGAAATCTGTGGCAAAGACAGAGATCTCATTCATATCACAAAACCCTAATCTTCCTGGACTTCTGCGGGATAATCACAGAACCCTCTTTTGTACCCAAACTCTTTTRCTTCTGGCTTTCACTGTTTCTTTTTTGCCTTTCTTTTTTTTCTGCATCAAGGCTTTCATGTTACTGTAGAACTGGCCTCCTGATTTCTTTCTTCTTTACGAAAGCTCATATACATAACTATATATTATGCTTGATCCCACACCTTAGATCAAAGTGTGTTGTCTTTCAAAGACAAATGGTTAAACTTCAGGCGGGTTAAACTGACCCTTTTCCTTTCCTAGYCTGACCCTCCTGAATACTTTATTGAGTCACAGGAAGGACAGTGATAGCTTGAAGAAAGGCCACGATGACCTCCGCTAATACTAACAAGTTTCACTCCCCGTGAACACAGCAAGGATTCATTAGCACAGGGAGGAACCAAAAATATATAGGATGAAGAAAATTAGGCAAATTAAAGATGCACTTAATTTTGCCTTCTCTAAAATGGATTCCCAGAGGAGCGTAGTCAGTTTAACTAGTTTAAAAAGCTGTGGTGTCTAGAGGCGATGTACTTAACTGTTCCCTTCCTCCTCRCACTTTTAGCATCCAGCTTCTTGTCTTTTGCTACTTGCCAGAAGGGTTTATGCATTTTTTTCCCCTAAAGCCTAATACTAGCTCTTTGCACGTTTCTCTGGGACCTCTGGCCCTCACCTCTGGGCCTGCCTCCCCGAACGGCTGCCTAGCCTTTACCAACCTGCTGTGGTGCAGCTGCRGCAAGCTGCTTTCTGGGTTACCGAGTCTGGAAAGGCACTCAGGGTCTCCAAAGCCTTTCATATCCCTCCAGTTGTTCTTTAATGCGGAAAGCAGTGCTGTCCCACCGTCGTAATCAATGGACACTCTTAGCTGTGCTCTGTAGTAGGGTTTCCTTGGAACCGCCCCACAGCAGACCAGCTAACCACTGAGAGCTGATAATCTTCTAATTAATAACATGGAGTTAGTGAATAACTCATGCTTTACAAATAAGTCAGCACATGGAGGTCTCAAGACCCCAGTGTATCCAAAGGAAGCCCGAGAGAAACTAATTGACATCTGTGGGGGCTACAAGGTCTGTTGGCTAGCCTTGCAGCTCTCTACAGCTGCTCACAAGTACCCAGAGGAACTAAGGGGAGGCTGCAGGCGGCCAATTTTTAAGCAAAACCAGAAATCTCGGCAGCATTGTGAATGGGTGAATATTTGCGCATGTGGACGTGCAGAGAGTAGTGTAAATGCAAGTGGATCTGCAAGGAACACATGGCGTGTTTTGGGTGCACTGCAGCCTAAGTTCTGCTTATTTAGTAACATCTAGGACAGAATTTCCCTCTTTAAGAAAAAAAAATAACACCTCTCTGATAGTGATTCCCATTCCCTGTCCGAAAGGAGCAGCATCACTATGGCATTAAACCCTTTCCTTCACACAGCTTTCCTCACTCAGCACTAAATGAGGATCGAGGGCAGCAGAGGGACCTGCAAAAGTCAGTGCTGGGCCTTAATTTTCTTGGGGCTGACAACCAGGAGACCCAACTATTTCTGAAGGCCACCTCCTCCCTGCCTCACAGCTGAGCTCTGGTGAATGAACCCAGAGCAAACCATCAGCGGGGTATTTCTTGCCACGGAGGTGGGGGAAAAGCACAACTGAGAAAAAAGAAAATCAACAGGAAAAACAAGTCCCAACACCCCTCCACTTCAGGGAGGAGGAGGGAAAATACCCCACTTTGCTGCCACTGGTGCCAGCAGCCCTGCTGATGCTGGAGGGTGAACCCACGCCTTCCCAGGTGTCCTGGGCACCACCTTCCCGGCCCGGCCCTCTCYCCAACAGGATTTCTCGGAGGCTGGCCCTGGCCCTGGCCCTCTGCATCAAGCAAGGCCTGAGGGCGATGGCTCACCTTGGCCTGGCAAAGGTTGTGTGTAACCTGCAGCCACGAGCCCCTGTCTGTGGCGTTGCCCTCCTCACAGCACAAACAGCAGTAGGGTGGCCATAAATTGGTCCTTTCAAAAGTTGGAGACTCGTGCAGTCAGCAAAGGGAACCTTTGAAATGGCAGTAAAAGACATGGTAGAGTTTCAGTTTTCCCTGCATTTTCAAGTCTAGTCAAGTCTAGTCTTCAAGCATTTCTAAATCCAATTCATCTACAGAAAGCCTGCACACTTGCAGATAATTAACTTGGAAGATCTCTTTGTTGCATCAGTCTGGCTCTGTCTAATACGCTCTGGTAAGTTGGAGAATTTAGTTCGCTTAGAATGGGGTCATGTTAAGAAACAAGCTAACAATCCCCAAATTGCCTCTGTCATTGGAAAAAACAAACCCCACTATTTCAAATGCTATTTACAGAGGAGCAGTGCGAGCCCCTGTCAGTGCAAGTAAAGAGACCCACCATGTGTGCTAGGTGGTACCCAGGGCTGTGTCCTGTCACATCTGTGGGCAGTTCCTAGCATTAAGTGAAGCCGAGGGTGAAGCACAAGCACAATATATGGGAAAACCATAAGGATAGGATATTCCAGCCTAATAAAATATAGTAATGAAACACAAGGGAAATTATGAGTATGATGCCCGTATCTGAGAGAGATTTAGATATGAAAATCAAGGGCTGAGTGTATTAGACGAAGTTTGTCATATCACTTATCGCACTGCCTTTCCTCTGCCAAAGCCTGTCTTTCTGGCTGCTTCAGCTCTTCCTTTCTTGTGCTAGACACGGGACTGCGTTACAGTAAGGACAGCCCAGCAAAGGCAAAACCGGTGTGTCTCATCTGGGTAAACTTCTCTCCCTCTGGCGGATTTGCTGATGCCATTCGGCTCCATGGAAAGCTGAGGACGTTTGCTGGGGGGACAGCAGCAGTGCTGTGAGGCTGGCAGCCCTGGAAGGCACTGACGGCTGCCCCCGGGGGGGCGTCCCTGCCAARGGAGCAGGAGAGTGAGCACACCTGGGGAATTAGGAGCCTTTCCATGCTGCTACTCCCAAGGCAGAAAGCCAGTAACCCCTTCCTCCCCAAAACCCTGAGGGGAAGCCTCTGGGGCTGGCAGGGGAAGGAGGATAGGGCTAGCTGCTCCTTGAGCTACTTGGGCACCCCTCCTGCCGTGTTATTCTCCACTGACTCATTACAGTCTCATTTGGGAAGGGGCTTGAAAGCACATCCGACTCCTGTTGTGTAACTTTGTTGCACCACTTCATTTGCTCCTACCTAGAGCTACTGTTCCCTGGCTTCCCACCTCTCCTAGTCTCACCTACAATAATCCCTATCATAAGCACCTTTGCATAACCCCCCTCTGTATATAACATGGGGGAAATCTTGCCTGCTGCCGGCAGCAGAATGTCCCCATTGTGGCCCTGTGCAGGCGCTGTATATAAACTTTCTCTGCCAATATATGTCTTCACAAGCTGCCCCCTCTTCCTCCTGAAAATAAAACGACTATTCTTTTCTGTTTTAAGTAGATCTCATGCAATAAAAAACATTTTATTGCTTCCAGTAATTGGTATTTAATTTGCAGGCCTTTACAACTTGCAAAGAACAGACTGCTTTAGCCAGAGAGCTGGTATGTGTGTGCACTTTGTGGATTTTATTCCACTGGCACTTGCTTAGTTGACTGGTGTAAAATGATACAATTATGGTTTTGCAATCAGAAAGGCTGCAGATAAAGACCCAGAGAGACGTTACAAGGTCCTGGGTCCAATTTGAAGCAGCAGGCAAGACAATATAATTTTAGGGGTACTGCCAGCCTCAGACATCAAAACTTGACTCCTGTTAAGTGTTTTCCATTTTACTGTGAAAATATCAAAGGCTGTTATTTAAACCGGGAGACTCTTAAAGCTGATTTTCCTTCTCTCTTTCTCCCCGCCACCCTCCTTTTATTTTTTAACTGCCCTGATACATGCGATGCGATGTAACCTGTGAAACGCTAGCCCCCTCGCTCCCGCGCACCCAGCCCCGCTCTGCGCGCAGGGACGCTGAAGCCCGCCGCAGCCTTTAATCTCTTTTGGATGAAATCTCGTGGCG
>NW_020449508.1:575167-578244 GCF_003343035.1 Apteryx rowi | reverse complement strand
GTGGGGATTTAGGGACCTATCGCCGGAGTAGGCGAGAACAACCTTGAAAAGACCTTTTCAAAACAGCCGTGTCGTTTAAAACTTGCTTTCGCGATGTGCTCGCGCCAGCCCCCGGGTCGGTCGAGGTGGAGTGCGGGCTAGTTGCGGTGCCGACGCACGTCCCTTGCACAGCCCTGCGCCCGTGCGTGTGCACCACCACCGACCTACAGCCGATGTGCCTCCCTGTGCGCGCACGTCCATAGGTAACGAAATATGCAGGCGGGTGTTCTTGGGTTGTATCTTCCAAATGTACTCCTATATAAAAATACAGGTAAATCCACGGGCTTCTGCTCGTAATAAACTCGCAAATGAATTATTCCTTCCCTCGAGCATTAAGCCAGTATCTGATCTAAGTTTACTCTAACGTTTCAACAATTTCACTCTAGTAAGGGAGAGGGGAAAAAAGAGATAGCTGTGTTCTTGACAGAATAAATAAATAAATAAATACCTAAATAGTCTTCTGTAGGAAAGAAGTTAATATACTCAATTATTTTCTGAAAAAGATCATAACATCTGGAAATTGATATCAAATGGTGTACAGTCCCCGAGAGATGATAAACTTCCACTGTATAATATTTCCACTAGAAATCTTAATAATGCCATAAATCTTCCCTGTGAATTGGGAAAATGTAACAGTTCATTGAAATACTCATTGGGAAATAATTGAAAAAATGTAATAGTTCACTGAAATATTCGTGCGTTTTTTTCTTTCTTTGGTACTGTTGCTAACTCTGTGCATGTGTGTAAATATTCCTACTTCGTTTTAAAGACATACACAGAATATTCCCTTGAGCGCTGCATACCATAAAAGAAAAATATGCCCTTTTGACTTATTAATCATTATTACAGAGTTCAAAATTGCAGCGTCCCTAGCACAGTACAGACGGAGGCAAACAATTCTCTCTGTGTGCATTTCGTGTTGCTAAATTAGTACAAACTTTACAGCTCAGAACTTTTTTCCTTCTTTTCTGCCTTTTTTGTGCTAGACACTACCAATTCTGCTCGAGTTATCCAGGCGACTGAAATCAAGGGGACTACTCGCCCATTATGCTCGCCCGCTATATTGTAATTAATTACACACAAAGGCTAATGCTTATTGCAGTTCACGACGTGAATGTTTTCTTTTACAGAAGTAAAAGTAGATGAGGATTTGAGCGCGTCCCGGCACCTTGTAATGAATATATGAGTAATTAATGACGCTGGAAAGATGCAACCTTTTTAAAAGGAGCTGTAACAGAGAAGAGACTTTATGCGTGTGCGTGAGTGTGTGTGTTTGCATATGTCTCTGTATGAGAAAGAGGAGACCATTGGTGTGCTTTTGTATTAAATTAATTTATCCTTGTGATTTTGTTTCTAGAAGTCGGGATAAAGACAATTAAGCCCTTAGCATTTATGTCACACTCTATTAATTACTGTAGCTACTTCTGTCCGGAACGCTTCGTAACATATTCATCAGGTACGATACTCGTACAGGACCCTCAGATTGGAAAGTAGGCTATTGTTAGTTTAAACTATAGCCTCTCAAATGTTCTTTATTTTACTTTTCATCCAAAGTTGTTTTCCTCTCCTTTTAAAATGTTTTTCTAAAAATAAAACTCAACATAAATGTTTTAAGATTAGATTTGCGGGGAAACAGTTTAATTTTCACCATATGTTGCCAGAGTGGATTGTAGATTAAAAAAAAATCTTTCCACTGAAGCCACCAAAAAAAAATCTAATATAAAAATATATTCTTCCCAATGCGTTTCCCTCCTGTGGGCCTTTTTACGGCCCCCAAATAAATCTTTAAGGTTGCAGGGAGGAAAAAAAAGTGCACTGATGACGGAAAAGCAAGTCCTGCCATGATAATGTCCTTTATTAATATTATAGATGTGTAGTGTGCTGGATGGATCAATCATATCCATTCACAATCAGGATTAAGAGAGCCTATTTTAATGAAAATCTATTAGTCCCTCATTTGAGACACGGATGTTGCTTAAATCAATAAACAGCATAAAAGAGAATACGACGCAGGTTTCTAAATTAAAAAAAAAAAATCCCATCTATGAAATGTGTTAAGACGTCTATAAAATCCTGAAACCCTCGATCGATACTTATAAATATTTAATGGTTTTTTTTTAAACACAAATTGAAAACCATTAACACTGCATCCATTCTTATTATTAAAACAAATTGTCCTTGGAATTATGTGCTGTGGAAATGGAGCCAGATTGAAAGGGCATCCTCTGAAATATGTTTACTCGCTTTCATGTAAACCAATAAAAATCTGCAGGAGTCTGTAGCACGAGCAGAAAGGTTTGATGTACAATGTCCATGATTACAGTCTCTGAATTAATCACGGAAGAGAGAGAGAGAGGGAGAGAGAGGATGGAGAGAGAGAGAGAGAGAGAGAGAACTCGGTTATCTACTCAACAAAATTTTGCTCTTCAGATCAGTGCTTGTTAAAGCGTGGATTAAAACGGTATTTTTTCTGTTTGCCTATTTGCCCCATTTCGACCAAAATAAGCAGAAGCAGGAGGAGGGGAGAGGAAATCAGCTTCACTCTACGTCATACCATGAGTCAATGTACAAATGTAAATTCCTCTTATAAATATGAAATCCAATCCTTTGCCTTGGAAATGCTTAAAGCTAATGAAATGCCTAAACTCATTCAGAATTATTTCTCGCCTTTAACTCGGAGAAAGCCCCTGATGGTCAAGAGGTCCCTTCGAAGTGGAGCAACAACAACGACAAAAAAAAAAAAAAAAGTATTGATATTACGCTAAATAAACGCTCGTCTGTGGTACCCCGTCTGGAGCTGTTACCTAGCACGGCGATATTTCCTGCTCACACTGCTGGCTTTATGTCCCTTCGGACTCCTGCCCGCTCCGCTCCCGGCGCGGACTTTTTAGCAACTCGTACCAACCCGTCCCACCCGCGAAATGCCGGTGATGAGTGCATTGGCGCACTAAAGGTGCGCACTGGGTGTTACCTCCCTGCACCCCGGTCCGCGGCGTGCGCTGCCCCCTCTGCGGACGGGCGCAGGCCACGCGCACCCC